>NC_142808.1:35430396-35690188 GCF_049724085.1 Artemia sp. Qi Xiang Cuo
AACAAAAACTCTAAGCTAAGACTCTAAGCTAAAAACTCTAAATTCTTAACTAAAACTAAACTAAACTAGAACTCGAACTGAAACTCAAATTTAAAACATCAAACTCTTAACAAAAATTAAACTTAACTAGAACTCTAACAAAAACTCTAAGCTAAGACTCTAAGCTGAAATTCTAAACTCTTAACTAAAACTAAACTAAACTAGAACTTCAGTAAAAACTCTAAGCTAAAAACTCTAAACTCTTAACTAAAACTAAACTAGAACTCTAACTGAAACTCATAGGTAAAAAAATCAAAATATTAGATAAAATTAAACTAAACTAGAACTCTAATAAAAAAAACTATAAGATAAATTTCTAAAATATTAACTAAAAATAAAATAAAATAGAACTCACATTAAAACTCTAAGCTAAGACTCTAAGGTAAAACACCAAACTCTTAACTAAAACTAAACTAAAACTCTAACTGAAACCCAAAGGTAAAAAAATCAAACTCTTAACTAAAATTGAACTAAACTAGAACTCTAACAAAAAAACTCTAAGCTAAGACTAAGATAAAACTCTAAACTATAAAATAAAATTAAAATAAACTCTAAATCTAAAAAAAACACAAAGCTAAGAATATTAGCTATAACAATAAGCTCTTAAATAAAACTAAACTAAACTTGAACTGCATCAAAAACTCTAAGCTTCAACTCTAAGCAAAAAACACTAAATTCTTAACTAAAACTAAAATAAACTATAAATCTAACTGAAACTCAAAGGTAAAACATCAAACTCTTAATTAAAATTAAACTAAACTAGAACTCTAACAAAAACTCTAATCTAAGACTCTAACCTAAAACTCTAAACTATTAACTAAAACTAAACTAAACTAGAACTTCAACAAAAACTCTAAGCTAAAAACTCTAAACTCTTAACTAACACTAAACAAGAACTCTAACTGAAACTCAATGGTAAAACATCAAACTCTAAACTAAAATTAAACTAAACAAGAACTCTAACAAAAAGCGGCGCAACCCTGCGGCGCATTCCTGCGGCATATCCCTGCGGCACTTTCCCCGACCCGCGGCGCATCCCCCTGCGGCGCATCCTGCCATGCCGGCGCACTTCCTCGGGGACCTGGGCGAGGGCCTCTGGGGTCCGGGGGCCCTTTGGGGATGCGGGGGCCCTTGAGGACCAGAGGAGGGCCTTTGAGGGTCTGAGGAGGGCGTTTGGGGGGCTGGGGCTCTTTGGGAGCTTGGGGGACCTTTGAGTACCGGGGGCTTCCTGCGGGGGGGGGGGGCCCTCTCGTAACCCTTGGGGTTTGGGGTAGAGGACCTCACAACGCAGTTCAAATGGAACTTGTGTATTATAACGACCACAGAGTTTCACCCTCAAATTCTCTTCTAAAACCTTTCCTAAAATCTTCTTTCAAAATGTCTCTAACTGTTTCGCCGAAATAATCCCATAAAATGGATAAAATGGTTTCGCCCAAATAATCCCTAAACGTAATTTCAGCGTGTTCCTTTTGTATGGCATCTCTGCGCTAACGCATTTCAAATTTCTAGGAACCCCTTTCCTAAGTTAATCTCTTCATCTCATAAATTTTCCTAGCTAAACTATTAGGGTTTCGTTAGAATATCAATTTATCTCTCCGACTTAAAGCTCCGTGAAGCCGTATTTAGAAATAGAATTTCTATCTCTTTAGACTCCCGCATAATTCCGTGATAACAAGTGATGTAATTCATAATTCCTGACACTAAATATCAATGAAGCCCTATTTAAAAATGGAATATTAATTTTTCTCTCTGACCTAAAGAACGTTTATCCCACAGACCTAAGATTAAAGAAGCCATAATGTTTCTTAATTCTCCCCTTCGTGAATCAATAATTTCCCCTAGCGATTATATAAATCAATTTCTCGGGTTAGGTTAGCCAAACAATCTCATAACATTCTCGTCAAGCATGTCCATTTTCACTGACAACGAACAGACACAAAACAGGGACATAAATTGCTGTTGTCATCCTTAAATGTGAGAAAATTCCTGTTTTTCCATTCTCACTGACAAAAACCATAAAAACAGACATAAATGTGAGAAAGTTCCTGTTTTTCAAATTCTGACTGACAAAAACCATAAAACATCCATAATTTGATTTTTACAACAATTAAAAAAATAAAATAAATCGAAAAACACAAATAACAATACATTAAAACAACAATAAATTTGAGAAAGTTCCTTTTTTTCCAATTGAAAAAAATTCCTGTTTTTTCATTCTCAGTGAGAAAACCATAAACCACGTAGTCCTGTCACGAGTTATATATAGGTATCTACTAACATGGTGTGGAAGAAGGTCTAGTTGCCCTCCAGTTTTTTTGGCCACTTATAAATGGCACTAAAACTTTTCATTTCCGTTAGAATGAGCCCTCTCCGGACTTTATAGGCCCACTGGGTCAACACGATCACCCCTGGTAAAAAAACAAAAAACGTTGCATATATGAGCTTCAAACCTCCACAGTAGGGTTATTTGATACGCTGAATCTGATGGTGTTATTTTCATTAAAATTATACAACTTCAAGGGGGTCTTTTCCCCTTTTTTGAAAATCAGACAAATTTTCTCAGGCTCGTAGCTTTAAATGGGTAAGACTAAACTTTATGAAACTCATATATTTGGAATCAAAATAATAAGCCAATTCTTTTGATATATCTATTGGTATCAAAATTTCGTTTTTTAAGAGTTTTGGTTACTATTGAGCCAGGTCGCTCGTTGGTAACGAACTGTAAGGTCATTGCCACGGACTGTTTGATTACCCATCAAAATCTAAACAGAGATCATTGAAATATTGATTGTTTTTTCTGCGTTACCAAAAGTATTGTATTCATAAAACTTTACAGTTTCATGAAATGCAATTAAACAAATAGAAAAGGTTTTTCGACTAAAGTAAAGAGTAAGTTTAAAACTTAAAACAAATATAAATTACTCTGTATATAAGGGAGACCACCCCCTTCTCAGCACCTTGCTCATTACACAAAAGTTTTTTAGTGTTTTGAATTTTTTTTTCCAATTACAAATTTTCTTTAAAAACTTGAGAAAAAGCCAAACTTCACAGTAAAGAGTAAGGAGCTTAGGAGGAGACAGCCCCCTTCATACAAAGAATAATATGTTCAAATAGGTTTCAAATCTGTCCCTTGTTCTCAGTTGAAAAGCTCTTTTTTATTTAATTTCTGATTGTTTTCCAAATCATAGCCAGGCCTAACCAAGACATAAGTTGAGGTACCGGTCCCTTAAATCCCTGGCAAATTGCATTTAAAATTTGTAAATCAATGATTTACGTTGATTAGTACCGCCCTGCGTTTATTTCGGCTGAAGTTCCTAGCAGTATTTGCCCCCCCCCCAAAGAAATTTCCTGACGGGGCTGATCATAACCTGCGTTGCCTTTTCCACCTCTGCGATGATACATATGGGAATGTAGCATTTTAGCTCCATAGAGAAATATTTTAATGAATTTCTACTCCCCCTACCTCTTTCGACATTTATCTTAAGCCTCATGAAGAGAAAACAGTTTGTCCATTAAAATGTACTTATGTAGGAATCTACCCTATCCCCACTTAAACAATGACTCACCACCACCACCACCCCCCCTTATTATAGCTGATACGCAATTATAGATCACCAAACATAGCCTAATTTCATTACAAACAAAGCGAATCAACTTGGTTGAATCCAGTACTGCTACCGTGTGGCTTTACTTCTTTTGCAACTGGGAAGCCTAAAATATAGTTATTGATACTATTAAATCAAATAGCTTCTCAGGATTTTAAATTGATTGCAAAATTCATCATCTTCGGGGAAAGTCGTAGTTTGGTCACCTAAACTGTTACCCAACCACCAATGCTATTTTGGCATTTAGGCCCCTCCCACCTGGAATATTTTCTCTTGGCGCCCTTGATTGAATATGCAAATCAAGCTTGAAATGAACAAAAATGACTACAAACAAGAGTTTGGGTATCGTCTCCTTCTCTCAGCGCAAAAGTCTAAAATCTATCGCGCCATTGGCACTTTAAAGAAAACCCTGTATGTCTTATACTGTCTTGGAAAGTATAAACAAAATCAAATTGAATATGTGATATATAATGATATTAATTGTTGAAAGACTCATCAGTTCAAGATTTTATTTCACTGTAATTTTATTTTCATTTTCAGTGCTATAAGAACTGGGAAATAAAATATTTGTAATATGATTCATTTTCAGTGAAGCGCCAATAACGCACTAGGCTCTTGGTTTTTACTGTTAAGGAAGGGAATCCAAACTCTTGTTTGTAGTAAAAATATATGCGTCTTGAACAATTTTAGAAAGAACTACCGGTAAAAAATTAAACTGAATATTTGATGCACAACCATATTAATTGCTGGAAGCTCATCAATTCAAAATTTTATTGTAATTTTAATGTTTATTTTCAATATTAAGCACAAAAGGAAATATTTTTAACAAAATTCCCTTTCAGTAAAGCGCCAATGACGCAGGAGGTTTTAGACTTTTACAGTGAGAGAAGGAGGCGATACCCAAACTCTTGTTTGTAGTCATTTTTGTTCATTTCAAGCTCGATTTGCATATTTAATTTAAGGTTTACTCTGTTTCACTCGTTTTAAGATTGATTTATTCGTTTACATTAATATCTATTGTATGTTTGTTTGCATTGATTGTTTATTTAATTTCTGTTGGTTTTGAGTTTCATTTATACTTCAATAGATTTTTTTTTCTCTTTTAAGCTTGATTTGCATATTCTCTTTAAGATCTACTTATTCATTTATATTTTTACTTGTTGTATTTTTTTTGGCTAAGATTGTTTATTTAATTTCTGTTCGTTTTGAGCTTGATTTACTCTTTAAAGGCAAGTTCTGCTCGTTTTGATTTTGAATTTTAAAAGCTATTTTTATCTTCTGAGATTAAGTTTAAAATGGTATATATCTATATATAAAATAACACTTGTCCGAAAAGTTTCTTTTATTTAATTTCTTTCAATGTTAAGCTGATAACTAATGGCAATGGGTAGAGCTATTCATAATGTGAGGGTCATGTAGAGGGAAGGGGCTTTGAGACTCGATATCCGAGCCTTAAAGTGGACCAGTTATTCTTTGTTGCTTTTTTTCAAGCGCTGAAATTTTATAGTACAGGTTTATTTTTAAGTCTAGTCTATAACCAAACATATTTTATCTTGGAATTATTCCTGATATCTCTTTAGGTACTCTTGCATCATGCGGGCCTTTCTAAAAAGTCAGGTTTGGTTAATGCTAGTGAAATAAAATAGGATGAATATATACTAGTTTATAAACAAATTTGGGCTGTATATTTGCACATTAGGGGGGGGGGTCTGTGATGGGGGGGGGGGGAGGTAAAGCATACCATATATTAAATACGTAACCCAACCTAACCTAGGTACCCCCCCCCTCCCTAAAACCCAAAAAAAACACAGTTTAATATCGTATACGCAATGAAAATCATGCTATCATTGACTAGTCTATAGTGGTAAACATGTAAAAAACGGGTTTTATCATTGCCTACTCTATAGCAGTTAACCCAAGAGGCCCGCATAATGCAAGAGTACCTCTCTTTACCATTGGATGGAAAACTAAAACTAAGGGAACTGCTCAAAAAGAATCTGAGGGAATTTTGGCTATATTGAATGCAACGCAAAGCATGGGTGCCACCAGGGGGTCAGGACGGCTAAGGTGTATTGACCCCCTGGCAAAGAAGAAAAAATAAAAAAATACCTCAAAAGTAGAAAATGAGAAATACTGTCATTAAAATCTTGGAACAAAACAATGTTTTTAGCAGCACTTACCTCCCCCCACCCGACAAGGTGCATAACTCAGGATTCATTCCGGTAAATAAGATCTGGGACGCTTAAAGAAAAGTATCAACTCACCCCATCTAAAACGATGTCTACTATGCGCTGCCTCTGAGAGGGTAACATTTGTATGTTCTGCAGAAACAGGATAATGGTTGAAAAAACATATTGAGAAATAAAAAATCACAAAACCTAACATATTAAAGGCATCTGCATAAAGACTGAGAATGTCTAATTTCAGTTTCAAACCTGTTTTCCTCTTCTTTGCGTAAGATTTGCTCTAACCACGGGTTTTCCATGAGGTTCAAATCAAGATCTGAGCGGCTTCAGCCCTGAAAAATACTGGAGTTTACTTGGTTTTCCGTATTTTGTTACTTCTTAAAATATATGACGTGAATGTTAGATCAAGCCCCTAATCAAAGTTATGATTTATCCCATATCAAGCTGCAAATCAAGTTTTGAATATTTCGTTTTGGTAATTACCAAACAGGCTCTTAAACGCTGTTCGAGTATTGCGTTTTGAAAAACATTCAGAAAAAAAAAAAAATACTCAGATATCTTGAACCGAGAAGAATTGGAATGGATTCTGTTCTTCTTTGATCCTTGAAACGGCCTTTGACCTCGCTTAACGATTTCCACCTAGATAATAAGTGCATATAAACATGCAATTCAAGAAGAGACACCACTTGGGGTTTGTTCAAAAGGGATCAAATACTTGTTAAAAAGAAGAACATTTCCTGACAATAAATGAAAATATGCTTTCTCTAATTTTAACCTCTATGGAAACTCCTTCTTCCCCTCCGTAACAGAAATTGCACGTTTAAATTAAAATCCCAGTTCATTTTATTCAACAACCAAATCCTTTGATTTGGCCATGGCTAATTAGAGTAAGGCCAAGACAGATGGTCTCTGTGAGAGGCAAAGATGGAGCAAACTTTTCAGAATTTTATAAAAATGATTCATTTCACTTGTTAATGGATAGTCTATCATCCACCCTAGGGCAGAAATAAGGTAGATAGGCATAGAGTAAGGATAATTCAAAGGGAATGGATAGGAAGGGTTTTCCTAACCTAACCCATTTCCAAGATAGCAGAAACTACCTTATCTAGACTTTTAGCAAAGATTTTTACAGTTTATTAAAGGTCATCTGCCCGTTTTTCAACTCATGCAAAATCCTCTCCTCTCCCCCTTCGTGCAAAATTTTCATCAGAAAATTTGCAGGAGAAACTTTCCTATCCAGGAAATATATATATATATATATATATATATATATATATATATATATATATATATATATATATATATATATATATATATATATATATATATATATATATATATATATATATATATATATATATATATATATATATATATATGTGTGTGTGTGTGTGTGTGTGTGTGTGTGTGTGTGTGTGTGTGTGTGTGTGTGTGTGTGTGTGTGTGTGTGTGTGTGTGTGTGTGTGTGTGTGTGTGTGTGTGTGTGTGTGTGTGTGTGTGTGTGTGTGTGTGTGTGTGTGTGTGTGTGTGTGTGTGTGTGTGTGTGTGTATATATATATATAGTGGGCCAATTTCATAACTTACAGTCCTCTCCCCATGAGCCTTGGGGGAAGGTGTGTCATTTCGTCCCATAGGCATAGTAATTCGACCTTTCAGCTATGCTGAACCAAAGAGGTATCTCAAAATTCCGATTGGATATCCTTGGGGGGAGGGCTTGGGAGGGGTAGTTGCCCTCTAATCTTTTTGTTTGGTTAAAAGGGCGCTATAACTTATTATTCCTGCTCGAATAACCCCTCTGCCAATCTTCTAGGGCCAATGGATCGATAAAATTAATATTGGTGGAAAAACAACAGCAAAAAAAGAAATAAACACACATCCGTGATATTTCTTCTGGCCAAAAATAAAATTTCTATATTATTGTAGATAGGAGCTTGAAACACCTATAGTAGGATTCTCCGATACGCTGAATCTTAAGATGTGATTTTCATTAAGACTCCTTGGCTTTTAGGGGGCGTTTCCCCCCTTTGACGAAAATCAGGCAAATTTTTTCTGGCTCGTAGCTTTTGATTGGTAACATTAAACTTAATGAATTTCATATATTTGGAATCTTCATAAAAATTAAACTACTTTGATGTGTCAATTGTTATAAAAATTCCATTTTTTAGAGTTTCGGTTACTATTCCGCTGAGTTGCTCCCTTACCTACTATTTGTTATCACGAATTGTTTGATATTTTGGCTTTACATACGTTCGAATAAAAATTTTACCAGGCTCTCAGAGTGCGAATCTATTTTCTCTACACAAATAAATCTCAGAGGCATTTATTAAATAATTGTTAACATAGTTATCGGCCAAAATTCCTATATACTCTCCTTGTTTTTATTAATCTACTTTATTAATCCACCCCATAAAAAGGCAATGGTTCTTGGGGACTCTATTTGTAACCTACTCAATGTTGGTAAAAATATTGAATCTGACACTTTTCTTGAATCAGTGACCGCAAGTGGTCTTCTACCTACAATTTTTTTCCCCAGTAGGGTTGATCCTGTGAGATCAACTTCAACATTAATTGACAACATTTTTGTATCTACTTCTCTGGGAAATGACCTGACCTCAAATATAATATATTCGGATCTGATAGACCACTTTCCTATTTACTTGTCACTACCTTCGCAACCACTAACTCTACACTCTAGAAATAATATCCCAACACCTACTAGAAATTACAGCTCTGCAAATATGACCCTTTTTATCGATTGCCTAAGAACCACTGACTAGTCTGATGTTTTAAATTGTCAAGAGGTAAAGTCTGCCTCAAATGGTTTTGTGAAACGGCTAAGTGAGATTATTCATTCAGCCTTTCCTATTCGTAAACCTAACCGGAAAACTATTGCTATATGCCCCTGGATGTCACATAGCCTCATTGTCTCCTCATATCGTAAAAACAAATTATACAAGTTAGACTGTAAGACCAGTAGTGATATTGATCGATAAAATTATAAAAATTATAAAAACGTATACACTAAACTAATCCGTGAAGTGAAGAAAAATTATTAGTATACACAAACTCTCAATTGCAAGGGTAACCTGAAAAAGATTTGGTCCACCATTAATGATTTGCTCTCAAAAAATAGAAAATCAAAGTCTATACCTATTCGCCTTAAAAACACAAATGGCAGATTAATTGACCCTTTACATACAGCTGACGCATTTGATAATTATTTTTCTAATGTCCCTCATAATGACTCCCGCTCCTCCTTACAGGCTGTACTCCCTTGCTTAAATTCTAGATCCATGTTTTTCTGCCCAACTAATAGCAATGAGGTACTTCAAATCATTGGTTCTCTCCCTATTAGTTTTACACCTGACTGTCTTGGATTAAGTAATAAGCTCCGGAAGAACGTATCTCCTTTTGTTTACAAGCCCATCAAGCACATTGCCAGCCTATCTTTAACCCATGGAGTTTTCTCTGATTTACTAAAGTCAGCCATTGTTATTCCAGTTCTTAAAAAGGGTGATCCAACAGAGATAAATAATTACCGTCCAATCTCAATTCTTCCTGTTATATCCAAAGTGCTCGAGAGAATTATCTTCAGGCGTCTGTCCCCCTTTCTGTTTGGCAGTCAGCACTCCGTTACGTTGAATTCTTCTCACCAATAAGGCTTTCGGCCGAAATTTTCAACTTCTCATGCTCTAATTGACACCACATAGTTCATACGCTCACAACTCGACCTTAAAAAAAACCGTATTGAGCTTATTTTTGGATTTATCTAAGGCCTTTGACACGGTCGATCATAGTATTTTAATAAGTAAATTAAATAGTTGCGGTATTCGTAGTGTTCCCCTCTCCTGGTTTGACTCTTATCTATCTGGAAGGGTACACAGTGTGAGCTTAGGTGGAGTATCCTCTCAGCCCTTACCGGTTCGGAGGGGTGTCCCACAAGGCTCCGTTTTAGGCCCGATTTCATTTCTCCTATATATCAATGATAATGTTATGAACATGCGCCCTTCAATGTATCCTGTACTATTTGCGGATGACAGCAACTTCTTCATCACTGGCACCAATTTATCATCGGCAATAACCTCTGCCCAAGTCCTTCTTAACAGAGTCCAGGCGTGGTGCCTTACGAATAACATGACCATTCATAGCAAAACAAGTCAAGTATTATTATTCAGAACCTCATACAACAAACACGTAATTCAACCTGGTCTTGGTCTCAAGTACTCCTCCGACATCCACCCACAAGTGGAGGTTGCCAAGTTTCTTGGTGTATTTATTGACTCATGCTTGTCATTCTCTATATTTCTTACATCATTATTTATATTCCAAAATAATCTTCCTCCTCAACTACTACCCCATTATAACATTAATAATTCGGAAGCCCATTGTCTCCGTTCATCAAATAGAGCCTTTATAATTCCTAAATATGTTTCTCGTGCTGCCCAGCAATCTCCCATTTACAAATCTATTATTCAATGGAACAAAATACCCTCCATTGTTGAGCTAGCCACAAGGTTCTGCACGCTGTACGACAATGTAAGAAAACTTGATAATATAATTTAATCTTACAACTTTTAACCAATTTGCTTTAATTACCCACGTTTTATTATTCTTCCTTTTTTTCAGTGTCACTTTAATTTTGTATTTATTTTTTTTTTGTCCTTAACAAGTTCTCTTCTAGGATCTTTATTGTTATTGATGATGTTTGTGTTATGTTTTTATTCGAATAAATTGAATTGAATATTATTAGCATTATAGGCAGAAATGACATGATTCGTTGAGTTCATATCATGGCTTATTAGTTTCGGATTTTTGATAATGCTAAATTGTAATTCCACATTAAGGAATTTATTGTACTAACTGGTTAGATAATACGTCTGGTGACATGGGCACGGGCTGGGGGGGGGCAGGGAGGCTTTGGTCCTTTTGGAAATTTGGGACTATCAAGTAATTATATGAAAAAAAGGAAAGAAAGCAGAGTAAAGAAAAGCCACACAATACACAATAGACAAATTGTGTGTTGCCCCATTGCTGGCTGCCTTCCTATAGATTTTGACCCTTATTAAGCAAAAATATAAGTCCTAATTTGTAACTGAGTGATCCCTTTCTAGTTTTCTACAGACATTTTTTTATATGATTTAGTTGGAGCAACCAAAAAAAATCAAATTCTTCATATATGAAGAATTTATTCATATATGATCTATTCTTCATATATGAAGAATTGGATTACTATACAAATGAATGGTGAGTAAATACTTGTCAATAACGAAAGTATAAGAGCCTAACTATTGATAACATTCAATCAAAGAATCAGCTTTTTATGATGTTATTAAATATGTATTTGTTTATTAGTAATTAGTACAGTTATTAGTGCACAAGAAAGTTTGGATAATTATATAAACAATTTAATAAGGGGCAACGTCAGTAAAAATATGCCATCAACTTTTTCTTGCATTGCAAGACTACCCATTAGCTGATATATTAACCACTAAGCTGATATATAAGCCACTATAATCAGAAATGTTTCCCCTGAACTGAATGCTGGGAATTTCTGTATTTTACCCGTGAACGGATACGTTTTTTGTGTTTTATTATCATTTTTTTCCCGAAGTGATGGTATTAATCAAGTTATCACATTAAATAAGATTTAATTTTTTACAGTTATAAAGTATAAAGTCGTTAAATATATTGGTTTTTGGTAATCAAAATTAAACTAAAAATATTGAAGTATAAATTTCTATTTTATTTTCTTAATCTTAGTTTTATTATTTTACTTTGAAAAAAACTACTTTGATAATGCTATACTTTTTAAAAACACTGAGTAGTCTAAAGGCTTTAGATATTTTGGTGTTTGATAACCAAGTTCAAAACTGTTGATATTGTAAAAAAAATATCCGTCCAACGCTTCACCATTGCTCAACAGAACTGAATGCTGGGAGTTTTTATCTTAGTTTTTGTAAGTAGGCTATTGTTTTGTGTATTTTTTTTGTAATTACTAGCTTTTTTCATTTTATATACTTCTACTTTAATTGACATATTTTTTCCATTGCCTTTACAAAAATGTTTGTCTCTAAGCATTATTAAATAAGAAAACAAGTTTTTTCAACTGAAATTAAGGAGGAACATTATAAATTTTATATATAATTTCGCATTGTTTTTTAAATAACGCCAGGAAATCTGGCTCCACCTTCACGAAAAGATATCCCTACCTCACTGAAATATCCGCTGGACAATTAAATTCTGGCGAAAGTTTACCCCGGACAATTACTCTTAACATCTCCACGCTTAAAAGTGAATCGGTAAAGAGAAAGCAAGACATATAAGGAAATTTCGTATAGAAGTTCTGGCAAATTCATCCAGAGGAAAATTTCCCCTGAAAATTTCAACCCCTTGAAACAGCCCTCTCCATGGAAAATTCTCCCCGTGCAAAATCCTCCCACCAGAAAATTCGTCCTCTTCTTCCCACCCAAAAAAAATGTATGCCCACTTCCCAATAACAAATACTATACGTGAACAGTGGGCAAATTTTTTAACTTTAAAACCTTAAACCTTAGGGGGTCATTTCAAAACCTTGTTCATTAAACAAAAGTTTTTTAGTGCTTTGAAAAATCTTTTTATTTTCAATTGCATAGTTTGGTTAAAAATTTGGAAAAAATGAACTTCACAGTAAAGAGTAGGGAGCTAAGAAGGAGACAGCCAACTTCACATAAAGTATAATCTGTTCAAATAGGTTTTAAGTCTGTTCCCTGCTTCCTGTTGAAAAGCTCTTTTTTTATTCAATGTCTGATTGTTTTCCAAATCATACCCAGACCTAACCAAGATTAGTTAACCCTGGTTAACCTAACCCTGGTTAGTAGCTTTTAAAATGTGTAAATCAGTAATTGCACGTTCATTAGTACTGTCCTACTTTTAAATTTGCAATTTCAATTTTAGATAAAATTTGAATATACTTAAAAAATTGGCGATGAACAGTAATTTTGGTAAAAAGTCCTTGTTAATATTACTGCTAAAGAATTTCAGTTTGATGAAAAGGAGTATTATTGTTTGTATGGATGGATTTTCTGTGAGATTTTTGATCTTCTAGATAACTGAAGCCATTGCAACCTCTATAATAGGATTTTATTATCGATAGAGTTATTACATACATTTATTTAAATATATTGCAGTACTTCATATAAGTAGAAAAAGAAAATGTTACCATACATATTTGCTGAAAACTGGGTTCCTAGTAGAACTTGCCACCCCAAAGAAATTTCCTGGTGGGGCTTATGATGGCCTGCCTTGCCTTTTCCACCTCTGTGCTGGTACATTTTGGGAATGTAATATTTTAGCTGTATAGAGAAAAATTTTAATTAATTTCTATTTCCCCCTACCTCTTTCAACATTTATCTGAAGCTGGCCACCGATTTTGATAGGACCAGATTAGATTTTGGTAAAAGCAGACGTGTTTTGATTATAACTGAAACAACTTGCGTTAATAACTTGCGAGACTAAGCGATAATGCCATGCAATATATAGTTAATAACTTTCATGATTATGACAATATCATGTATGTTTTTGATATTGACATAAAGGTTTCTCATTAAACCATTCGAGATTTTGATGATGTAGTGTGAGATGTTTCATCTCACACTCACAAATCGGACAAGATTTTTATAGTATTATACAAGATTTTGGTAATACTTGGCTAGATTTTGATAATGTTGATAATGACAAACACGATTTGATCAGACTATGTTAAATTTTGTAAAAGCAGACATGATTTAGATATCATCATATCAGATTTGACTATAAAATACACGTTTTGATATTACCAGAAAAGATACTTTTGTTAAGATTGTGTAGAATTTTCATAATACCCTGCATGGATTTGTTAATAACTTGCAAGATTTTAACATTACTATGTAAAGTTTTGATAATATCATAGAGGATTTTCATTATACTATGTGGAATTTTGATAATGTCGCATAAGATATTAAATAATTTCGGGTATGATTTTGATACTATCACGCAAGATTTTGGTAATGCTTGGTAATATTTTGATGGTACCAGGCATGATTTTGCTAGCATCATTCTAGATTTTGATAATAACTTGCAAGATTTAGGTAATAGCAGAAAAGATATTCATAGTATCTCACAAGACATTGGGAAATGCAAGACAAGATTTTGTAATATTTAAATGTTATTTGGTAATATAATGCAAGACCTGTACAATACCATGTAAGATGTGATAATATTTGACAAAACTTTGATAATCTTGATAATACAAACATTATTTTTCTAATAGAAAAAAATACACGATTGACGTATTTATAACATATTCATTTTGTACTTTCAAAATATCACAAGTGTTTTTTTGCTTTAAGTATATTTAATGTGATTTTAAGACATGAAAAACAAAAAGTTGAAAGAATTTCAGTTTCAAAGTTAAATAAAAAAAACTAAATAAAAAAAACTTCACTACAATCATTATTTTTCTGATAGAAAAATCGTTAGTAATATATTTATATCACCCTCATTTTGTATTTTTAGAACTAAACAAGTGATTTTTTTATAGATATATTTAGTGTGATTTTAAGACATGGAAAAAAAATGAAAATTGAAAAACTATCAGTTAAAAAATTGGAGGGGGAGTGCAAAACTTGCGAGGGGGGGGGGGCAAAAAATTTAGGGGGAGGGGCATTGGGGTCCTAGAGGGGCACATGGGCCCCTGGAAGGGAATATGCGGACCCAAATTCATACGCAAAACCGATAATGGAAAACCGATGTACTCAGGACCATTACATTACAAAAATGATACCTGGCCGGCTGTAGCCATAACCAATAACCGGGTCAATACCATTAGAGTACAAAAAGATCCCTTCAAATTGTATATTAGAATACATATCAAAACCTCGTTTATTAGACATCATGTCACTTCAAAGTCACTTCAATTATTGAAGAACACACTTGGCAAACGAACGTCAGATAATAAATTTCCAAGAATTTTCCTTATCAACCGGAAGCTGCGATAACATCAAATGTATAGGGCTCTTGTTGTATTAATTGAATCGTTTCACCGAGAATATATTGTTTCTGGAAAAATGTTAAATCTCGTAGAGGTTTTTAGCCAGTTACGAGGGACTAGCAACTCCAATAGAAGATTAGGATAGGACTGACTTTGTAGTATTGCCCCTCACACAGTAATTGTTATGGTAATAGGAGAGGTAGTAGCAGTATGAGTGTAGCATCAGTGGTAGTACTAACAGTAGTAGCAGCACTATTGATAACAAAAGTAGCATACACAGGTTGCCTTTGGGTAAGTTGAATATCCCCCTCATAATTCCATGGAAGTTTCAGCTTGATATGGTGAGCCCTGCCAGAAATATTGTTGATGTGCCTTTTTGTCCTCCTTTGGACGCCCTTTTCATCTTAATAGTAAAAGTAGCAATGGTATTAGTGTAAGTAATGGCATGCACATGTTACCTATTTCTCAACTGATTTTCCCCCTTAAGCATTCTCTGAAAGTTCCAATTTAATAAACAGATCTACTCTTGAGACATACCCTTTTGACAATCTGCATGCACATAGTGTGCTATGATTTATTTCTAATATCCCTCGATATATTGTCAAATTTGGACCTTCATACCAGTAGCCTTAATTGTACTAGTATCATAATAGCAGTGGTAGTGGTAGGAACAGTAGTAGCAGCAATAGTCTTGTATTATTAGCAGTAGTAACAGTAGTAGCAACAGTATTAACAGTAGCAGTAGAAGGTACATGTCGACTTTTGGTCAGTTGAACATCCCATTCATGATACCCCTTTTGATACATTCAGACATTTTCTTTTGATACAGTAAGCCGTTCCAAAAATATTGCTGATACGCCAGTATCAGCAATCTGCATGCACATAGTATGTTGTGATTTAGTTCCACTTTCCCCTCAACGTTCCCTCAGAGGTTTATTTCAATATCATCAGCCTTTGTAGTACTTGCTAAAAAAGTAGTAGTGTTAGTGGTAGTAGCAGTAGTAGTAGTTGTGGTAGCAGTAGTAGTAGTGGTAGTTGTAGTAGTAGTGGTAGTAGCGAGCAAATATTGCCTTTTCGGTCAATTTTTCATCGCGCTTATCGTTTACTGTAAGTTACAAATTAATACACTTAGTCATTACTGAGTTAAACTCTTTTGACAACCCGTATGCACATATCTTTTATTGATTTAGTTCAACACTCCTCTCAAAATTCTCTGAAAGGCTTACCTGAATGACCTTCGTCTTTTTGGAAAGTAAAGGTCAAACGTATCCGCCTTTCTAATAACGTATACCATATGTAGGCAATGAATTACCTAACTTACAGCCTTTGCCCTGAGGGATGTGGGGGATTTGGCATCCCCAAAGGCAGAATTAACGGACCTTTCAACAGTGGTGAAAAAAATAGCTGTTTCAAAATTTTGATTCGGATTTGTTTTGGGAATTGATGAGCGTAGAAGGAGTGGTTACCTTCCAATCACTTTTGACTCTTAAAAAAGGCATTGGAAAATCCGATTTTTCCAATCAGTTGAATCCCATCCAATTAGACAACCACCCATTCCTTAAAAACCTAATATGTCCAAAGGGCAAAACTTACAGGCCTAGCCCTAGGGCTTCAGGGGTTCTGTCGAACCCCAGGAGGCATTACTATATGTTCCTTGGAGTATTTTTAACCAATTGGCTATCTCACAACTTCGATCAGGTGTGTATTGGAAAAGAGGGCATCAGGACGGGGGTGTCCTTAATAAATTTTGACTCTTAAAAGGAACTAGAACCTTCAATTGCCAATGAGCCTTCTCCAAAGTCTATACAACCACTCTTTCCATAAGAACCTTGTATGCCCCCGGGGCATAGCTCAAAACCCTTGCTCCCAGACTCTGGGGGTATGTGTCAGTAGTAAGTCATATAAAGCCGCGACGGGGATAAGAATACGTATGCAGTTTCAATAGGACCAGACCTCCCTACAGAGACATACTACTTTCAGGGACATAGGCTCTGCCAGACAGGTTTTTCTAGGGTCATTATTCAAACTAAAGAGATTTCCTTGGCATAATTTGACGCCTACAAGGAAATATACAAGAATATGTGTATAGTTCAACTAATCAGATTTCCCGTCTTAATATATTGGAAGTGTATATCATTTAGAGATGATCCTAGCCTCTAGTCAAGACAGGTTTTGTTAGGAATGCGTCGCGGATAATTACAGGACGAGGAAAGGAATTGTACAGTCAGAATTGTTTTAACCTGTATCATTACAAAGAATGTAGATATGAAGCCAGGATGGGAATACAACGTATTAATAACCGCGAATTACACAAGAATATATGTACAATTCAACTAATCAGATTTCCTGTCTTAATATATCGGAAGTGCATATCATTTAGAGTTGATTCCAGCCTCTAGTCAAGACAGGACTGGTTAAGAATGCGTCGTTGGTAATTACAGAACGATGAAAGGAATGGTACAGTCAGAATTGTTTTAACTTTTATCATTACGAAGAATATAGATATGAAGCCAAGATTGAAATACAACGTGTTAATAACCACGAGTTGCACAAGAATATGTGTGCAGTTCAACTAATCAGATTTCCTGTCTTAATATGTTGGAAGTGTATATCATTTAGAGTTGATCCTAGCCTCTGGAAATGGTTACTGCTGAAAAGGTGATCATGGGACTTGACTTTGTTTTACTTCTTGGCTGTGTTCTGTATAATATAAAAATACCAATCGAGCAGTGTTTCCAATATAAAATATGCCTTAGCATTGGAGTATGCCAAAAAGTTGAAAATAACAGAGTCGTAGGCGCCATGATGTCCTTGTGATTTGACCTAGCTTTACTTCTCGATTGTGTTCTGTACAATGCACAAGTACCATTTGAGAAGTGTTCTTAATACAAAATATGCTTTAGCGTAGGAGTATGTTAAAAAGTTGAGACTAATAGAGCCGTAGGCGCCAAGAAAAGATCACGTGACTTGACTTAGCTCTCACTTCTTGGCTGTGGTCACTATAATAGACAAGACTATAATCTGGGATTTGGGCGATATAAAATATTCTTTAGCATTGGAGTATGCTAAAAAGTTGAAACTAACAAAGTTTTAGATGCCAAGAAAAGAAATTTAATATAGAAATTCGGAACAATCCTTAGGAATCCTTAGAAATCAACTAGTGAGATGGTTATTGATTTGAACCATCAAGGACCACAACTACCAATGACCCTAGCCACCAAGGACCTATAACCTCTAACTTCCCCCTCTCTCCAACCTCCAAGGGGCCCCTCCCCTAAACTCTTTGGGGCCCCTCCCGCTTTTTTATACTTTATTTTTTATTTGTTTTTAACTTTTTTTGTTTAAATGTCTTAGAATGGGTACAACATGAAATTTTATAAATCAAAATCGGCTTTCACGATAAACCCATAAGACCACGTAAGTAAAATGGTTATGAAATAAAACATATAAAAGAGGAAATTCAATAAATATGCAGTTTTTTAAGTGTACAAGCTGTTTATGTTAAGAGAAACATGCTGCCTGATAAGCTCTTACTAGGAAAATGTAATAAAGACATACCATTATTCACCTTGGAAGACTTCAAATATGAGATAAACCTGCATTCACTACATGGTCCTGAAGATGAAGTTAGCTATTTCGCTCAATGGGTACCTGAGAAGATACCGGACATAGCAAAAAGCATCAGATATCCAAAGACCTAAACTCTTGCTCCTTCTATCAAATAAATTAAGCTTTTTTTAAAATATGTAAATATGTATATTTTTCCAAATATTTTTTGTTTTTTGAACGTATTTTAAAGCATTAAACATGTTTTAGCTTACTTTCCATTTTCATCTACGACTCATACATCATGCTTAGCTCTAGGATACCGTTGGAAACATGAAGGAACATTTTTTTCCCGAAAATTCAAATAAGCTTTTTTTCTTAAAACATTCTAATAAAATTAATTAAGTCGAATGAATCTAGCCAAGGATATTGGACCAAAACAATTTAAGAGAGCAGTTTTTAAAATATTGTTAGTCATGTGTAATAGTGAACTTTAAGCAATAAACATCTTTAAGCTTAACACTTCATCTATTTATAGATCTGTTACCTAAGGCAATCACACAGCTATTTCCAAATTAACCTATGATGGAGAACAATATTGAAATAGAAGTATCTATTTACTTTGATTGTATCATCTGTAAAGGCCAGTATCATGATTTCACCAACTCTTATGAGTCTAATGCAATAAATTTGGATGGAGACTCTAAAATAAATGAGATGAATGTAAAGGAGATTAATTTAAATAGAATGGAGAGAAACTCAGTTTTATATTGGTCAAGTAAGAAATTTTCGGAAGAAAAGGCAGAATTACCATCCTATGAAATCTCAAAATCACAACGATTGTCATGGAAAAGGAGCTATGGCAAACAAGAAAAGGATCACAAAAAAAATATAAGGTCAAGAAAATCATGGTTCCACTATAGAAAAATCTTCACATTTCTTAAGAAATAACAGACAGGATTCTTATAATAGAAATTTGTAACTAGGTTTTTCCAAATATTTTATGTTTATTGAACATATTTTTAAGCAATAGACATATTTTAGCTTACTGTCCATTTTCATCTATGACAAATACATTGTGTTTAGCTCTAGGATAGCGTTTGAAACATAAAAGGAGCATGTTTTTTTCTGAAAATTGAAGTAAACTTTTTTAAAGCACTCTAATGAAATTAATATTTCAAATGAACTTTGAAACATCAACTTAAACGTAGCAGTGACATGGTAAACCATTACAAAAAATATTCCAAGTCTTACATTTCAATGAAAAAATCCCGAAACGAACATTGAAACATCAACAAAATGTAGCAGTGGCATGGTGGACCACAAGAAAACAAAACAAAAATTTTCCAAATTTTGAGACAAAAATTCCAAAATGAACTTTGAAACATCAAGAGAGTTTAACAGTGACAATGTAAACCACCACAAAAATATTCCGACTCTTACTTTTCAAGGAAAAATTCCAAACTAAACTTTGAAACATCTGCAGAATGTAACGATGACAAGACACAACGCTACGAAAATATTACAAGTGTTACTTTTCAACAAAAGGGCATAGTGAGACGTGACACCTTTTCACTAGCTCGTCTGCTGTCATCTTTACATCTATAGTTATAGACGGCACTTTACACATATATTTATAGATGGCAGCTCGCTCAGAGACACGGGTATAGTGAGAGAGACATGTGAAAAAGTTAGGTTTCTTTAAGCTCACTTAGCGCGCTAAGACGGCTCCATTCACATTTAAAAAAGTAAAGATACCGACACATTTTCATTACCACATCTGCTGCCCTCTTATCAACTTTAGTTTTAGATGGCAGCAAACCAACTCAAACACAAGGGCCTAGTGAGAGAGACATGCAAAAATTTATGTTTATTTAGGTTCACTTATCGTGGCGCCACGATAAGTGAAACTAAATGAACCTAACCTTTTCACATGTCTCTCTCACTATACCTGTGTGTCTGAGCAAGTGTGAAAACATCTATATCTAAAGGTGTAAAGTGCCGTCTATAACTATAGATGTAAATATGGCAGTAGATGAGCTAGTGAAAACGTGTCGTCTCTCACTATGCCCTTTCGTAGAAAAGTAACACTTGGAATATTTTCGTTGCGTTGTGTCTTGTCACCGTTACATTCTGTAGATGTTTCAAAGTTCAATTTGGAATTTTTTCCTTGAAATGTAGAAGTTGGAATATTTTTGTAGTGGTTTACCTTGTCACTGTTACACTCTCTTGATGTTTCAAAGTTCATTTTGGAATTTTTTCTCGGCATTTGGATAATTTTTGTACTGTTGTCTTGTGGTCCACCATGCCACTGCTACATTCTGTTGATGTTTCAAAGTTCATTTCGGGATTTTCTCATTGAAATGTAAGACTTGGAATATTGTTTTTTTGTCATGGCTTACCATGTCACTGTTACATTTCATTTGATGTTTCAAAGTTCATTTGAAATATTAATTTCATTAGAGTGCCTTAAAAAAGCATATTTCAATTTTCAGAAAAAAACATAATCCTTTCAGGTTTCAAACGCTATCTTAGAGCTAAACACAATGTATAAGTCATAGATAAAAATGGAAAGCAAGCTAAAACATGTTTATTGCTTTAAAAATATTAAAAAAACATGTAAAATTTGGAAAAATAAACATAGTTACAAGTTTCTATTATAAAAATCCTCTCTGTTATTTCTTTAGAAATGTGAAGATTTCCTATAGTGGGACCATGATTTTCTTGACCTTATATTTTTTTCGTTGCGATCACTTTCTTGTTTGCCGTACCTCCTTTTCCATGACCAACGTTGTTATTTTGAGATTCCACAGGATGGTAACACTGCCTTTTCTTCCGAAAATTTCTTATTTGACCAATCTAAAACAAAGTTTCTCTCCATTTTATATAAATTCATCTCCTTAACATTCATCTCATTTATTCTAGAGTCCCCGTTCTCTTAATTTATTGCATTAGACTCATACGAGTTGGTAAAATCATGATAGTGGCCCTTACAGATGATACAACCACAGTAAAAAGATACTTCTATTTCAATATTGTCCTCCATCAAAGGATAATCTGAGACTAGTTGTGTGATTGCTTCAGGTAACAGATATATAAATAGATGAAGTGTTAAGGTTAAAGATGTTTATTGCTTAAAGTTCACTATTATACATGATTAAGGATATTTTAAAAAATGCTCCCTTAGATAGTTTTTGTCCTATATCCTTGACTAGATTTATTCGACTTTATTAATTTCATTAGAATGTTTTAAAAAAAGCTTATTTCAATTTCCAGAAAAAAATGTTCGTTCATGTTTCAAACGGTATCCTAGAGCTAAACATTCTGTAAAAATTGTAGATGAAAATGGAAAGTAAGCTAAAACATGTTTATTACTTATAAATACATTCAACAAACAAAAAATATTTGGAAAATATACTTATTTACATATTTAAAAACAGAAGCTTAATTTGTTTGATAGAAGGAGAAGGAGTTTAGGTCTTTGGATATCTGATGCATTTTTCCATGTCAGGCAGCTTTTCATGTACCCATTGAGCGAAATATCTAACTTCATCTTCTGGACCATGTAGTGAATGCAGCTTTTTCTCACACTTGAAGTCTTCTAAGGTGAATAATGGTATGTCTTTATCACATTTTCCTAGTAAGAGTTTATCAGTCGGCACGTTTCCCTTAACATAAACAGCTTGCACACTGAAAAAACTACATATATCCTGAATTTCCTCTTGTACATGTTTTATTTCATAACATTTTCATTACATCGTCTTATGGTTTTATTGTAAAAGCCGTTTCGATTCATAAAATTTAATGTTGGACTCCATCTTTTTTTATCGTACTTAAACATATTGTATTTGACATTCCATTTATAGCTATGAACTTCACGGCTTTGTTAATCTAGCAATAAGAAAGCCGCTTCGATAATAGCACCATTTGAGGAATATTTCAGACCAATATATTCTGTGTCAGTCACACCGAACATTATTATAGCTGAAAAAGGGCTTAAATTACATAAATATGTAACACTTCTGTCACTCAAAAATACAACACACTCTCCGTGAATAATTCATTTTCACTTTAAAAAAAATATGATGCATGAGTTTATCTTTCCAATGTGTGAAAATTACTGGTTTAATGCGTAAAATAAACAAAATAGTGTCGGTAAATAGTCATAGAGTACCATTGGGACAGCCGCGTTGTGCCTATGAGCAAGCTTAGAGTAACATTTTATTTTTGCAATTTCTTTAAGCATTAACTTCTCTGGTAAAGTTACTTTGAGTGCCTTTTTCGTTCAGATGGAGTGTTGTCATTCTTTTATTAAACACCTTGCCTTTTCTTTGGGACAATTTTATTCAGGCTTAAGGGTAACCTATTTCAGTTTCTAATAAAACTTCTATGAGCCTGCTAACAGTATCTATGTGCGGAAATTCCTTTTCTTACATCTCTGACTTTTTAATAAACATTCTAAACATTTGACTTGCTAGCGAATTCAAAAAATATTGGAAATATAACAAAGTAATGCAAAAAATATTTTTAATGAAATAACGACATGTGGAATATTAACATAAAAAAATATGATATAACCATTATTATACATTATTAATATCATTGAACAACTTTGGACATTTTGAATCTGTTCCATAAGATAATTCATCATATTCTATCTTGACTTAGTTACTCTCTTCACTTAGTTCATAACCAATAGAATAATCATTATTCCATTTTGAGTTATTACCAATTTTTACTGGGGTGTCATCTACAAGTTCAATATACGATTCGTCATTGGTATTATTTGATTCATTGATTATATCATCAATAGTGGTAATAATGTTCACTTGTGCTTTATTTCCCATTAATTTATCTTTATATTGTCTGCCAATACCCTCTGTATTTTGCAAGCGATTTCATTGTCTATTATCACATTAATTTTGCAGAGGTAACAATTCTAGCACGTAGACAAGATATGGTTTATGATATTAGTGCAGTAGTATGCATGTCTTCTATTTCCCTTTGCTTTCATTCAAAAGCTAATACTGGAAAGATGACGATCAGATCTATCAACGGGTAACATGTTACCAGAACCATTAGCTAATAGTTTCCCCTCTTCATCAAATATAATTTTTATGTCGGCATACTGTTCGGGCACTAACTTCTCTGGAAATGATACTTTCACATATCCACCATTTGCATAATGGAAATTCTTGGGTATTCCAAAGGAATTATACTCCTCACTGTCATGACAACGTATGCATACATTCCCAATAAGATCTCCACTACTATTTGTTTCATAGTTCAAATATATGTCTTTGTCAGCATTCATCGCAACGATGAATTTTTCATGTGTACACACTCTCCTCGAATAATTCATTTTTACTTAAAAAAAAAAGATGATACAGGTGTTTATCCTTCCAATGTGTGAAAATTGCTGATTTAATAATTGCAATAAACTAGGTAGTGTCAATAACCTGCCATAGAGTACCAATGGGACATCCGTGTAGTGCTTATGAGCAGTCATAGAGTACCATTGATACAGCCGCATTAATAAAAACATAATTTTCTATTTCCAAGAAATTCTAAGACAGAAAAAAAGTGCTGCTACTTCTAAATTTTTCCCAAAGAAGAGAAAAAGTTCCACTTTAATTCTGACTTTTCTCGAAAGAGTGAAGAAAAATTTGTTCTTTTCTGTTCTAATTTTTTCTGAAAAATGAGTTTTGCTGTTTAAACAGTATCCTAGAGCATATTATTAAACAATTTCAAACAAATAAATGAAAATATTCAAAGAAAAATCTAAACACCCATGCCAAACTTCCATAACAACTCTCTGAAATTATATCTATTGGAGAGAAATGGCCACCTTGTACCCACCATACTACTTCAGATCTCTGGGCTGTATTCTCTAAAATATATATTTCCTCGCTAAAGATATCTCAGTAATATAGGAATCACCTATACCAAACTTCCTTAACAACTCTCCAAAACTATACCTAGTTGAGAAAAATTCCAACCCTATTCCCAACATGCTGCCTCAGACCTCTGAGCTGTATTCTCTGAAATATATATGTCCTCGCTAAAGATATCTCAATAATATAAGATTCAGCTATGCCAAACTTCCTTAAAAACTCTTTAAAATTATACCTAGTGGAGGAAAATAGTACCCTTATTTTTATTATTATTAAACAGTTTCAATCAAATAAACGAGAATATTCAAAAAAGGAGTCATTTAACAGTAAACACCTGAAACATAGATTTCGGAAGCTCATTATGATATTTTTTATCATCATTAAACAATTTCAATCAAATAAATGAGATTATTCAAAGAAAAAGAGGACATTTTAACTGAAACCTACTGAAACCTAGATGTCGGAGGGTAATTATTTTATTTTTTATTATTATTAAACAATTTCAAACTAATAAACGAGAATTTTCAAAGAAAAACCTTACACCTATGCCAGACTTCCTTAACAACTCTCTGAAATTATATCCAAGGGAGAATAATGTCAACCTTTTACCCACCATACTCCCTCAGATATCTGGGCTGTATTCTCTAAAATATATATATTTCATCGCTAAAAATATCTCAATATCATAGGAATCACCTATACCAAACTTCCTTAACAACTCTCTGAAACTATAGCAGGGGAGAAAAATGCCAACCTTATGCCCAACATGCTGCCTCAGACCTCTGAGCTGTATTCTCGAAAATATATATTTCCTCGCTAAAGATATCTCAATAATATAGGATTCACCTAAGCCAAACTTCCTTAACAACTCACTGAAATTATACCAAGTTGAGATATAAAAAAAAATTCAGTCCAAAAAACTGTGCTACTACAAACATTATTTTTCTAATTGTAAACGTCAAGACTAGCATTTCTATATCATTCTCATTTTGATTTTGGAAAATATTAATTGTGATTTTTTATATTTTATACCATTCTAAGGCATGTATAAGAAAAGTTGAAAAAAAATAAAAAAAAAGTATAAAAAAGGGGGGAGGGGCCCCAAAAAGTTGGAGGGAAGGGGACCCCTTGGAGGTTGGGGAGAGGTGATACTTGGAGGTTGAAGTCCTTGGTGGCTAGGGTCATTGGTGGTTGCGGTCCTTGATGGTTCGAATCAAAAACCATCTCACTAGTTGATTTCTAAGGATTTCTAAGGATTGTTCTGAAATTCTCTAATAAAATTCTTTTCTTTTTATCTACATCTTTATTAGTTTCAGCTTCTTAGCATAATCCAATGCTAAAGGATAATTTATATCGCCCACATCCCACATTATGTACTTGTTTATTATAGCAACCACAGCCAAGAAGTGAGAGCTAAGTCAAGTCATGTGATCTTTTCTTGGCGCCTATGGCTCTATTAGTTTCAACTTTTTAGCATACTCCAATGCTAAAGTATATTTTATATTGACAACACTACTCAAATGGTACTTGCGTATTGTACAGAACACAATCGAGAAGTAAAGCTAGGTCAAGTCACAAGGACATCTTGGCGCCTACGACTCTATGAGTTTCAACTTTTTAGCATACTCCAATGCTAAAGTATATTTTATATTGGTAACACTGCTCGATTGGTATTTGTGTATTACACAGAACACAGCCAAGAAGTAAAACTAAGTCAAGTTCCATGATCACCTTGTCAGCAGTAACCATTTCCAGAGACTAGGATCAACTCTAAATGATATACACTTCGGATATATTAAGACAGGAAATCTGATTAGTTAAACTGCACACATATTCTTGTGCAATTCGCTGTTATTAAAACGTTGTATTTCCATCTCGTCTTCATATCTATAAAATTCGTAATGATACAAGTTAAAACAATTCTGACTGTACCATTTCATTCATCGTTCTGAAATTACCCACGACGCATTCTTAACCAAACATGTCTTGACTAGAGGCTAGGATCAACTCTAAATGATACACACTTCCGATATATTAAGACAGGAAATCTGAGTAGTTGAACTGGACTTATATTCTTGTATATTTCCTTGTAGGCGTCAAATTATGCCAAGGAAATCTCTTTAGTTTGGGTAATGACACTAGAAAAACCTGTCTGGTAGGTCCTATCTCCCTGAAAGTAGTATGTCCCTGTCAGGGAGGTCTTGTCCTATTGAAACTGCATACATATTCTTGTCTCCGTCACGGCATTATATGACATACTACTTTTGTCAACCCCGAAGGCCTTGTTGCATGATCTTTTTAATAAAATGGCTAAATTTTGAATAAAATGGCTATCTCAAAAACTATATTGGATGCATTTGGGGAAAAGAGGACTTGGGGGAGGGTTAGGTGCCCTCTGATCACTTTTGACACTTAAAAGACCACTAAAAATTAAGATTTCAAATCGAAAGAACCCCCCTCCAGAGTTTATACGACCACACCTTCCATAAGAGCCTTATATATTAACGAATGGCAACTAGTATAACTTAAAGCCCTTGTCGTGATGGCTTTAGGGGAGGGGGGTTTTGATCCTTAAAGACATATTTACTGGACTTTTCTCATATGATGAACAAAATGGCTATATAAAATTTTGGATCAGATGTGTTTGGGGAAATGATGGACATAGGGGGAGGGGGCTGGTTACACTCAAATCGCTTTTGAATCTTAAAAGGACATTAGAGCTTTCAATTCTCAATTGAATGGGCCACTTTTGAAGTTTCTAAAAAACAACTCCTTCTATACGGAGTGGCTTGGTCATAACAAAAAATGAATAAATAAATAAAAAATTGTGCCAACATCATTCTTTATTTAGGTGGCGCTATTGCATTACCTATGATCAATCCTTGCCCATGTATTCTCAATGATCTCTCTGTCATTGAATTGTATGAAAAGTGACAGAGGACTCAGTGCAGACAGACTAACAAACAGAACTTTGGATGGCTCATATCTATTGCCAAAGAACATGAGTGTGCTCTTCCACTTGTCTATAAGGCTTTTGTTTTTTCAAAAACTGTACCCTTGACTTTAGCTAAGGCGTGTGGATAGTAGTGAGGAGTTAATCTATTCTGTGAGCCCAATAGGAAATTAACATGGTATTTCCGTGAGCCCAATAGGGAGTGTATATGTGAAGCTCCTAGCCCCTAAAACCTGTTTCTGGCTGGCAAGATTCCCATCTTTGGCAAGAGTCCAGAGATCTTTCAATTACTTGGAGTGTGGTTGGGATAATACACAAGTTTTAATAATATGGGGAGCTCCTAACCCCTCACCCCTGTTTCAAGGCAAGATTTCTAGCGAATATTTTGTCAAGTAACACACCCCTTGGTTTTCAAAGCGCACTCCTCTGACGTCAAGGTACTTACCCCTTTGTGTTTCTGCGACACACCCCTGTCTATATCGAGCACAGCCCTCTGAAGTCACGGAAGCCATAGGAAAAATAGTATTCGATTTCAAGCGCACAGGTAGGGTAATTAACATTGGGAATTAGCATTGAGTTTCTACAACAGCCCTCTGACGTCACGGAAGCCATAGGAAAAATAGTATTGGATTTGAAGCGTACAGGTAGGGGAATTAACACAAAGAAACTAACATAGGGAAATAGCACTGGATTTCAAACGCACAGGTATGGAAATTAACACAGGGAAAATGGCATTGGGAAACTAATAGGGAATTTTTGGAAGTCAGATAAGTAGAGCTACCAACCCCTCAAGCCCTCACACCTGTGCAATATGATTATTAGTTTTATTAAAGGAGACACAGTTGCCAAGACTCCATGACACACCCCTCTGGGCTCCAATGACGTCATGAAACACCCCGTTTCAAACGGAGAGGACTACTATGCTTGAAGTAGTTTTATGTAACCATGCATCAGGAACCCATTGGGGAATCCCCACTCGTAACGTAACGACAGCACACACCTTACGTAATTATTATGCAACACCGTCAAGTAATACTTTTTTTGCCCGAAACCCCCTAAGCGTTTTTTCTTCTTCATTAAATTAATGGGAGTACAAACTTTATGTAAGGTCAGCACATCTTACGCATGGACGGCGCATCCAGTTTAGTTTAGAGTTTTACTTTAGAGTTTAAAGTTTTAGTTTTTAGTCTTAGCCGAGAGTTTTATTTAGAGTTATAGTTTAGTTTAGTTTTAGTTAAGAGTTTAAGTTTAGAGTTTTAGTTAGAATTATAGTTTAGTTTAGAGTTTTAGTTTCGAGTCTTAGTGTTTTAGTTTAGAGTCTTAGTTTAGAGTTTTAGTTAGAGTTATAGTTTTAGTTTAGAGTTTAGAGTTTTAGTTTAGAGTCTTAGCTTAGGGTTTTTTAGATAGAGTTATAGATCAGTTTAGTTTTAATTTAGAGTTGTAGTTTAGTTTTAGTTAAGAGTTTTAGTTAAGAGTTTTAGCTTAGAGTTTAGGGTTTTAGTTAGAGTTGTAGTTTAGTTTAGAGTTTTAGTTTAGAATTTTAGTTTGTAGTTTTAGTTTAGAGTTTATAATTTTACTTTCGAGCCTTAGCTTAGAGTTTTTTAGTTAGAGTTATAGTTTAGTTTAGTTTTAGTTTAGAGTTTTGGTCTGAGTCTTAGCTTAGAGTTTTTAGTTAGAGTTATAGTTTTAGTTTAGAGTTTAGAGGTGCAGTTTAGTTTTAGTTTAGATTTTTAGTTTAGAGTTTTAGTTTAGAGTTTTTGTTTAGAGTTTTAGTTAGAGTTATAGTTTTAGTTTAGTTTTAGTTAAGAGTTATAGTTTAGAGTTATAGTTTAGTTTTAGTTAAGAATTTTAGTTTATAGTTTAGAGTTTTAGTTTAGTTTGGCTTTAGTTTAGAGTTTTAGTTTAAAATTATACTTTAGTTTAGAGTTTTAGTCTAAAGTTTTAATTTAGAGTTTAGTTTAGAGTTTTAGTTTAGATTTTTAATTTAGAGTTTAGTTTAGTTTTAGTTAAGAGTTTTAAGTTTAGACTTTAGAGTTTTAGTTTACAGTCTTAGCTGATAATTTTAGTTAGAGTTTTAGTTTAGAGTTTTAGTTTAGTTTTAGTTAAGACTTTTAGTTTAGAGTTTTGGCTTAGAGTTTTTGCTTAGAGTTTTAGTTAGAGTTATAGTTTTAGTTTAGTTTTAGTTAAGAGTTATAGTTTAGTTTTAGTTAAGAATTTTAGTTTATAGTTTAGAGTTTTAGTTTAGTTTGGCTTTAGTTTAGAGTTTTAGTTTAGAATTATACTTTAGTTAAGAGTTTTAGTTTAAAGTTTTAATTTAGAGTTTACTTTAGACTTTTAGTTTAGATTTTTAATTTAGAGTTTAGTTTATTTTTAGTTAAGAGTTTTAGTTTAGACTTTACAGTTTTAGTTTAGAGTCTAAGCTGAGAGTTTTAATTAGAGTTTTAGTTTAGAGTTTTAGTTTAGTTTTAGTTAAGAGTTTTAGTTTAGAGTCTTGGTTTAGAGTTTTAGCTTAGATTTTTAGTTAGAGTTGTAGATCTAGTTAAGAATTATAGTTGAGAGTTATAGTTTAGTTTTAGTTAAGAATTTTAGTTTTTAGTTTAGAGTTTTAATTTAGTTTGGCTTTAGTTTAGAGTTTTAGTTTAGAATTATACTTTAGTTAAGAGTTTTAGTTTAAAGTTTTAATTTAGAGTTTAGTTTAGACTTTTAGTTTAGATTTTTAATTTAGAGTTTAGTTTATTTTTAGTTAGGAGTTTTAGTTTAGTCTTTACAGTTTTAGTTTAGAGTCTTAGCTTAGAGTTTTAGTTAGAGATTTAGTTTAGAGTTTTAGTTTAGATTTAGTTAAGAGTTTTAGTTTAGAGTCTTGGCTTAGAGTTTTAGTTAGAGTTATAGTTTAGTTTAGCTTTAATTAGGAGTTTTAGTTTAGAGTTCTAGTTTAGTTTTAGTTAAGAATGTTAGTTTAGAGTTTTGAGTTTTAGTTTAGGTTTTTATTTTAGAGTTTTAGTATAGAGTTTAGTTTAGAGATTTAGTTTAGATTTTTAATTTAGGGTTTAGTTTAGTTTTAGTTAAGAGTTATAGCTTATAGTTTTAGTTAGCGTCTTAGCTTAGAGTTTTAGTTAGCGTTATAGTTTAGTCTACTTTTAGTTAAGAGTTTTACTTTAGAGTTGTAGTTTTACTTTAGGGAGTAAAAACTTTTTCCTTAATACAAACAAACTGTTACTTAACCCCATAAAATTTCTCTCGCTAACAAGTTTTCTGCCAGAAGTAGAAAGTTTTCCTTAATACTAACAAAATTTCTCTTCGAAGTATCAACGTTTTTCCTTAATACTAACAAACTTTTACCTAACACTATCAAATTTCTCTTAGAAGTAATATTTTTTCGTTTATGATAACAAGTTTTCTGTCAGAAGTAGCAAGTCATCCTTAACATTATCAAATTTTCTCATCGAAGTAACAAACTTTTCCTTAATACTAACAAACTTTTACTTAGCAGTATCAAATTTCTCTTAGAAATAACAGGTTTTTCTTAACAGTATCAAATTTTTTCTAATAACCCCATGTTTTCCGTCAAAGATAACAAATTACTCTTCGTTAGTGATAACAAGTTTCCTGCTAGAATTAGAAAGTTTTCTGTCAAAATTAGGTTTCTCTACGTTTCGGTTAGGTTCATCTAACTTAGGTTAAAAAAGGCGCTCATGTTAACCTAATTTAACCAAATATTAATTTAATAACTTGTTATCACTGACGGAAAATTGTTACTTCTATGGGAATTTTCTTATCTTTGACGAAGAACTTGGTGCTATTAGAAGAAATTTGTCACTGCTAAGAAAAAAAACTGTTACTTCTAAGAGAAATTTGAGTGTTTTAAGTAAAATTTTGTTAGCATTAAAGGTAAATTTGATACTTCACAGATAAAATTTGTTAGTGTTAAGGAAAACTTGCTACTTCTGGCAGAGAACTTGTTAACATAACGAAAAAATTGTTACTTCGAAGGAAAATTTGGTATATTTGACAGAAAACTTGTAACGTCTAAGAGATAACTTGTTATCATTGACGAAAAATCATTAATTTTAAGAAAAATCTATTATCATTGACGGAAAGATTGGTGCTATTAGAAAAAATTTGTTACTTTTAAGAAAATACCTGTTACTTCTAAGAGAAATTTGAATGTGTTAATTAAGAGTTTGTTAATATTAAAGAAAAAGTTGTTACTCCGATGAGACAATTTTTTAGTGCTAAGGAGAACTTGCTACTTCTGATAGAAAACTTGTTATCATAAACGAAAAAAAAATTTTATTTCTATGAAAAATTTGGTATCTTTGACAGAAAACATGTTACTTCTAAAAGATGACTTGTTATCATTTACAAAACATTGTTACTTTTAAGAGAAATTTATTATCATTGACGGAAAGGTTGATGCTATTAGAAAGAAATTGCTACCGTTAAGAAAATACCTGTTACTTCTAAGAGAAATTTGAGTGTGTCGAGTAAATTTTTATTAGTATTAAGGAAAAAGTTGTTACTCCGATAAGAAAATTTGTTAGTGTTAAGAAAAACTTGCTACTCCTGACAGAAAACTTGTTATCATAAACGAAAGAAATTGTTACTTCTACGAAAAATTTGGTATCTTTGACAGAAAACCTTCTACTTCTGACAGAAAAGTTGTTATCATTGACAAAAATTGTTACTTTTAAGAGAAATTTGTTATCTTTGATGGAAAATTTGGTGCTATTACAAAAATTTACTACTGTTAAGAAAAAACCTGTTACTTCTAAGATAAATTTGATAGTGTTAATTAAAAGTCTGATAGTATTAAGGGAAAATGTTGATACGTCGAAGAGAAAATTTGTTAGTGTTAAGGAAAACTTTCTACTTCTGGCAAAAAACTTATTATCGCAAACAAAAAATTTTATAATGCAAAGAAATTTGTTTTAACTTTGCTGGAAAACCTTCTCCTTCTAACAGAAAACTTGTTATCAATGACGAAAAATGGTTACTCTTAGGAAAAATTTGTTATTTTTGACGGATAAGTTGGTGCTATTAGAAAAATTTGTTACTGTTCAGAAAAAAACTGTTACTTCTAAAAGAGAAGTTTTATACTGTTAAGTAACAATTTGTTAGTATGAATGAAAAATTTGTATTTTCCTAAAACCAAACTACAACTGTAAACTAAAACTCTTAACTAAAACTAAAGTAAAGCTCTAACTAAAACTTTAAGCTATGATTCTAAACTAAACTATAAACTAGAACTCTTAAATAAAACTAAACTAAACTCTAAATTAAAACTCTAAACTAAAACTCTAAACTAAACTCTAAATTAAAACTCTAAACTAAAACTCTAAACTAAAACTCTAAACTAGAACTCTTAACTAAAACTAAACTAGAACTCGAAAATAAAACTCCTAACTAAAACTAAACTAAATTATAACTCTAACTAAAACTCTAAGCCAAAACTCTACACTAAAACTCTAAACTAAAATTCTTAACTAAAACTAAACTAAAACTCTAAACTAAAACTCTAAGCTAAGACTGTAAACTAAAACTCTAAAGACTAAAATAAAAATTTTAACTAAAACTAAACTAAACTCTAACTTAAAAATGTAAACTAAAACTCTAAACTAAACTATAACTCTAAACTGGAACACAAAACTAATACTAAACTAAACTAAAACTCTAATCTAAAACTTTAAAGTATAAAATAAAACTCTGAACTAAAACTACAAATCTTAACTAAAACTAAACAAAAACTACAACTCTATCTAAAACTCCAAGCTAAAACTCTTAAGTAAAACTAAACTAAACTGTAACTCTAACTAAACTCTAATCTAGGGTTCTAAACTAAAACTCTAAACTCTAAACTAAAACTCTTAACTAAAAATAAACTACAACTCTAAACTAAAATTAAACTAAACTATAACTCTAACAAAAAAACTCTAAGCTAAGACTCTAAACTAAAACTCTAAAAACTAAACTGAAACTACAACTCTAACTAAAATCTAAACTTAAACTCTAAACTAAACTATAACACTAACTAAAACTCTAAACTCTAAATTAAAACTCTTAACGAAAACTAAACTAAACTATAACTCTAACTAAAACTCTAATTTAAGACTCTAAACTAAAACTGTAAACTTTAAAGTAAAACTCTTAACTAAAACTAAACTACAATTCTAAACTAAAACCCTTAACTAAAACTAAACTAAGCTATAATTCTAACTAAAACTCTAAGCTAGGACTCTAAACTAAAACTACTCTGAAGTAAAACTCTGAACTAAATTAAATTGCAACTCTAAACAAAAACTCTTAAGTAAAACTAAACTAAACTATAACTCTAACTAAAACTCTAAGATAAGACTCCAAACTAAAATTCTAAGCTATAAACTAAAACAAAAGTACAATTCTAACCTAAAACTCTTACCTAAAACTAAACTAAACTATAACTCTAAGTAAAACTCTAAGCTAAGATTCTAAACTAAAGCTCTTAACTATATCTAAACTACATCTGTAAATTAAAATTTCTGACTAAAACTAAACTGGACTATAACTCTAACTAAAACTCTAAACTAAAACTCTAAACTAAAACTCTTAACTAAAACTAAACTACTACTCTAAACTACTACTCTTCACTAAAACTAAACTATGCTGTAACTCTAACTAAAACTCTAAGATTAAATTCTAAACTAAGACTCTAAACTAAAACAATAAACTAAAATTAAACTACAAGTCGAAACTGAGAATATTATAAGAGAAAAAAATAAACAAAAACTCTTACTAAAAATCTAAGACAATACTCCAAGGACTAACTCTTAAATATTAACTAAAACTCTTAACTAAAACAAAACTGCAACTTTAAACTAAAACCCTGAACTAAAACTAAACTAAACTCTAACTCTAACTAAAACTCTAAGCTAAGACTATATGCAGTGACCGTCATTAGTAGTGACCGTCACTACTGGTAACGGTCACTGCTCATGTGACCGAAATATCTGGTATATTTGTGAATTTCTATCACTGTTATCATCATCACTGTCTGTTAAAAGGATTTTTCCCTAATTTAACTTTTAATTATCGTCACTGAAAGGCAATGTGGTCTCTGAAATTATCTAAACTCCGAACTAAAACTAAAGTAAAACTTTAAACTAAAACTAAACTAAAACTAAACTGAAAATCTAAAGTTAAAGAACTATAGAAAAAGAAAAAAAAGAGGAAAAAAATGGAAGGTGTTTCGAGCGAAAAATGAAACGCCGAAAAAAGAAATGTCTTGAGACTTTTGGGTGAAAAATGTCAAAAAGGTATTAACAGGCAGTGATGAATAAGCCGTCCATGCGTAAGATGCACTGACCTTACATAAAGTGTGTACTGACCTTGCATAAAGAGGGCTGTTGTAGAAACTCAATGCTAATTCCCTATCTTAACTTCCCTGTGTCAATTCCCATACCTGTGCGCTTGAAATCCAATAATATTTTCCCTATGGCTTCCTTGACGTCAGAGGGGCTGTTGCAGATACTCCGTGCTAATTCCCTATGTTAATTTCCCTGTGTTAAGTCCACTACCAGTGTGCTTGAAATCCAATACTATTTTCCTTATGGCTTCAGTGACGTCAGAGGGCCGTCATAGAAATCCAATGCTAATTCCTGTTGTTAATTCCCTACCTGTGCGCTTGAAATCCAATACTATTTTTCTATGGCTTCCGTAACGTCAAAGGTTTGTTGTAGAAACTCAATGCTAATTCCCTATGCTAATTTCCCTGTGTTAATTCCCCTACCTGTGAGCTTAAAATCCAATACTATTTTTCCTAGGGCTTCCCTGACGTCAGAGGGCTGTTGTAGAAACTCAATGCTGATTCCCTATGTTAATTTCCCTGTGTTAGTTCCCTTACCTGTGCACTTGAAATCATATACTATTTTTCCTTTGGTTTCCGTGACGTCAGAGGGGCTGTTGCGGAAAGTCAATGCTAATTTCCTATGTCAATTTTCCTGTTGTAATTCCCCTACCCGTGTGCTTGAAATCCAATACTATTTTCCTTGTGGTTTCCGTTACGTCAGAAGGCTGTCATAGAAATCCAATTCTAATTCCCTATGTTACTTCCCCTATCTTTGCGCTTGAAATCCAGTACTATTTTTCCAATGGCTTCCGTGACCTCAGAGGGCTGCACTTGAAATAGACAGGGGTGTGTCGCAGAAATACAAAGGGGTTTTTACCGTGACGTCAGAGGAGTGCACTTGAAAAACAAAGGGTTTTGTCACATGACGGAACATGCGCTAAAAATCTTGCCTTGAAACAGGGGTGAGGGGTTAGGAGCTCCCCATATTATCAAAACTTGTGTATTATCCCGACCACACTCCAAGTAATTGAAAGATCTCTGGGCTCTTGCCTAGGGTGGGAATCTTGCCAGCCTAAAACGGGTGCGAGGGGCCAGGAGGCTCACATATACACCCCCTATTGGGCTCACGGAAAACCATGTTAATTTCCTATTGGGCTCACAGAATATATTTACCCTCACTACTTTGGATCTTCAGTAAGATGAAAGTGTTAAAAAACCAATTGAGGTCAACCATAGGCAATGATAGACCGGACTCACTTATGCTCCTCTATACCAAAAAAGATATAGCTGCTGAGTAGGAGTCATCAGCTCTTGTTTCGAGACGCATATAGTTTTCAGTAAAGGGCCAATGACGCAGTAGTTTTTACACTTTTACAGTGAGAGAAGGAGGTCATACCCAAACTCTTATTTGTAGTGATTTTTGTTCGTTTCAAGCTTGATTTGTTTGTATGCGGTTTGGCCTGTGTGTCTGGGTGGGTGTTTGCTTCTCCCAATGCCTGTCTTTGTCAGTTTGCATGTCTGAATTCATGTGTTTGTATGCGTTTTTGTTTCTCTCACCCTCTTTGCCAGTGATTTGGACCGATTTTGCTTGTATCAACGTCTGTCTTTGTCGGTTTGTATGTCTGAATTGTGTATTTCTGTGGGTTTGTGTCTCTCTCACTCTCTAAGCCTGTGTGACTGGGCGGATGTTTGCTTGTTCCAGTCTCTGTGCCTGTTTCTGTCGGTTTGCACGTCTGAATTTATGTTTTTGCATGCGCTTTTGTCACTCTCACTCTCTAGGCCTGTGTGTCTGGGCGGGTGTTTGTCATTCCCAGAGCCTATCTTTGTCTGTTTGTATGTCTCAATCTATGTATTTGTATGTGTTTTTGTCTCTCTCACTCTCTGTGCATGTGTGTCTGGGTGGGTATTTGCTTGTACCAGTGTTTGTTTTTCTCTCTTTGTATGTCTAAATCTACGTGATGTCTATGTTTTTGGCTCTCTTACTCTCTTTGCCTGTTTGAGCGGGTGTTTGCTTGTATCAGTGTCTGTCTTTGTCGGTTTGTATGTCTGAATCGCATATTTCACTGTGTTTGTTACTTCTGACTCTCTAAGCCTGTGTGACTGGGCGATTGTTTGCTTGTTCCAGTGTCTGTACCTTTTTTTGTGGGTTAGCATGTCTAAGTTCATGTGTTTATATGCGTTTTTGTCACTCTCACTCTCTGTGCCTGTGTGTCTGGGCGGGTATTTGGTTGTCCAAGTGTCTGTCTGTCTGTTTGCCTGTCTGAACCTATGTATTTGTATGTATTTTTGTATCTCTAAGTCTTTGTGCCTGTGTGTCTGAGCGGGTATTTGCTTGTCCCAGTGTCTTTTTTTGTCTTTTATATGTCTAAATCTGTGTGTTTTTATGTGTTTTTGTCTCTTTTGCTCTCTGTGCCTGTGTGTCAAGGCGGGTGTTTGCTTATACCAGTACCTGTCTTTCTCGGTTTGTATATCTGAATCTATGAATTTGTATGTTTTTTGTCTCTCTCAGTCTTTGTGGCTGTGTGACTGGGCGGGTAGTTGGTTGTCCCAGTGCCTGTCTTTGTCTGTTTGTATGTCTGAATCTATGTATTTGTATGTATTTTTCTCTCTCTCACTCTCTGTGCCTGTGTGTCTGAGCAGGTCTTTGCTTGTCCCAGTGTCTTTATTTGTCTTTTTTTATGTCTAAATCTGTGTGTTTTTATGTGTTTTTGTCTCTGTTGCTCTCTGTGCCTGTGTTTCTGGGCGGATATTTGCGCATCCCAGTGTTTGTCTTTGTCTGTTTGTATGTTGGGATTGTGTATTTGTATGTGATTTTTGTCTCTCTCAGTCTCTACAATTGTGAGTCTGGGCAGGTGTTTGCTTGTTCTAGTGCCTGTCTTTGTCTGTTTGAATATATATATTTCTATGTGTTTTTGTCTCTCTCACTCTCTTTGATTGTGTGTCTGGGTGAGTGTTTGATTGTCCCAGTGCCTGCCTTTGTTGGTTTGTATGTCTGAATTTATATGTTTGTTTGCGTTTTTGTCTCTCTCACTCTTTGTGCCATTGTGTCAGGGCGGGTGTTTGCTTGTCCCAGTGTGTGTCTTTGTCTCTTTCTATGCCTGAATCTATGTGTATGTATATGTCTTTGTCTCTCTCACTCTCTAAACCTGCGTGCCTGGGCGGGTGTTTGCTTGTCCCAGTGCCTGTCTTTGTCTGTTCATGTATCTGAATCGTCTGAGTCTCTCTCAATCACGTGGCCTGTGTGTTTGGGCTGGTATTTGCTCGTCCCAGTGCCTATCTTTGTTGGTTTAAATGCCTGAATTTATATGTTTGTATGCGTTTTTGTCCCTCTCTTTCTCCGTGCCTGTGCGTCAGGGTGGATGTTTAATTGTCTCAGTGTCTGTCTATGTCTGTTTTAATGTCTGAATTGTGTATTTGTATGTGTTTTATTTTGTCTCTCAATCTCTAAGCTTGTGTGTCTAGGTGGGTGTTTGCTTGTCCCAGTACCTGTATATGTTTTTGTCTCTCTCACTCTCTGTCCCTATGTGGGTGGATGGGTGTTTGCTTGTTCCAGTACATGTCTATGTCTATTTGTATGTCTGAATTGTGTATTTGTATGTGCTTTTGTCTCTCTGACTCTGTAAGTCTTTCTGTCTGGGCAGGTGTTTGCTTGTCCCAGTGCCTGTATTTGTCCTTTTGTATGTCTAAATCTATGTATTTGCATGCGTTTCTGTCTCTCTCAATATCTTTACCTGTGTGTCTGGGCTAGTGTCTGCTAGTCCCAGTGTCTTTCTTTGTCTGTTTGTATATTTGAATTTATATGTTCATATGTGCTTTTATCTCTCTTACTCTCTGCGCCGATATGTCTGGGCGGGTGATTGCATGTCCGAGTGTATGTCTTTGAATGTTTGTATGTCAAAATTGTGTATTTGTATACGAGATGTTTTTTCTTCGTGTGGTTTTTGTTTTAACTTCAGTTTTTTTTCTTCGAGACGTTTTTTTACTTAAAAACGTTTTTGTTTCTTTGTGACGTTTTTGTTTTAACTTTGAAACTTTTTTTTAACTTCAAGATATTTTTTTCTTCGAAACGTTTTTTTTACCTTCGTAGACGTTTTTCTTCATGAGTTTATGTTTTAAATTCGGGACGTTTTTTTTTCTTCGTGACGTTTTTGTTTTAACATTGAGACATTTTTTTACTTCGAGAGGTTTTTTTTTAATTTTGAGACCTTTTTTTTACTTCCAGACGTTTTTCTCTTCGTGACGTTTTTTTTTTAAATTGAAGACGTTTTTGTTTTTTCATAATGTTTTAATTTTAACATCGAGACGTTTTTGTTTCTTCGTGACGTTTTTTTTACTTTGAGTAGTTTTTTTCGAGACTTTGTTTTCTTCCAGACCTTTTTTCCGTTCATTACGTTTTTGTTTTAACTTTGAGACTTTTGTGTTGCTTCGGGTCGTTTATATTTTAACTTCGAAACGTTTTTGTTTTAACTTTGAGACGTTTTTTTCGAGACGTTTTCATTTTAACTCCGAGAGGATTTTTCTTCGAGATTTCATTTTTTTTACTTCCGAACATTTTTGTTTCTCTGCGATGTTTTTGTTTTAACTTTGAGAATTTTTTTAACATCAAGACGGGTCTCTATACCAGTGCATCTGAGTGGATGTTTGCTTGTCTCTATATCTGTCTTGGTGTGATTTTGTGACTGAATATCTGTTTGTAGATGTGCACCTGTGTGTCTGAGCGAATTTTCGCTTGTCTGTGGGCATTATGGAGGAAAAAAATCCATCTCAGCTCTCAGACTTTAATAGAAGCTCTGTTAACCTATCTCAGTTTCTGATATATCCACTATGAGCTTGCTAGTTGTAGTATTCATGTATCTAAAAGTATCTTTTTCTTACATCACCGACTTTTTAATAGACATTCTAAATGTTCGGTTTGGTAGCGTACCGTAAAAACAATGGAAACAACAAAGTAATGCATAAAATATTTTATTGAAATAATTACACGTAGAATATTAACATAAAAATATGTTACATATATTATTATACACTATTAACATTATTGAACGACTTTTGACATTTAGAATCTGTTCCAAAAAAATAATTCTTCATGTTCTCTCTTGATAGTGTAGGTATTCCCTTCTCTTACTTCATTACCAGTAGAATATTCATTAATCCATTTTGAGTCATTTACAATTTTTACTGTGGTATCACCCACAGGTTCAATATGCGTTTCGTCTTTGGAATCAGTGACCTAATTTACTATATCTGTTGGTATATGATCAATGGTAGCGATAATATTCGCTTGCGCTTTGTTTTCAATGAATTCATATTTATATTCATTAGTGATATTGTCTGCCAATGCCCTTTTTATTTTGCCATCGATTTCACTGACTATTATCAAGTTGTTTTTACATAGGTACAGTTTTGGCACGTAGACAAGATATGGTTTATGATATTAGTGCAGCAGTATGCCTGTCTTCTTTTTCACTTTGCTTTCATTTGAATATAAGCACCGGAAAGATGACGATAGGATCTATCAATGGGTAGCCTGCTACCAGAACCATTATCTAGAAGTAGCCCCTCTATATCAAATATTGTTTTTATGTTGGCATTCTCTTTTAATGATATCATCTCTGGATATCTCACTCTCGCATATCCACCGTTTGCATGATGGAAATTCCAGCATGATGGAAATTCTTGGGTAGTTCAAAGCAATTTAATTTATCATTGTCATGACAGCGCATGTATACATTGCCATTTAGATCCAGATTAGTACTTGTTTCATAGTTCAAATATTTGTCTTTGTCAGCATTCAAAGCAACGATGATTTTATCATGTGCACACAATTTCTTTGAATATTTCATTGTCACGTTTTTTTAATATGATACAAGTGTTTATCCTTCCAATGTACTAAAATTACTGATTTAAGAGGTCGATGAGCAGCCATAGAGTACCACTAGTACAGCCGCAAGCAAATTTCATGTTATTTTAAGACACGTAAAATATTTGAAAAATGTTCTTGGTGTAGTAATAAGGCCTCCACAAAGGCCTTCCCACAGCTTTGCAAACCAACTGCCAAGACCATAGCCCATTATTGATGAATGATCTTGGTAATAGTCCATTCCATAAGCATTTGGTCTTGAACCAAGGGTAGCAACATAACAATCAATATCAGGACAAATGAATACCATCTTTATTTCTACTTGAATATGACGCAAGTGTGTTTCCTTCCTATGTACAAAAATACTATTTAAAAATTTGTAATAAACTATGAAGTGTCAATTAGCAGCCATAGAGTAACACTAATGAATCCACATAAATAATAAAATTATAAAAGAAAGTTGAATAGTTTTCCGTCCAAAAAATTCCTAATTAGAAAAAAAAGAAAAGTACTACTACAAACATAATTTTTTAAATAGTAAAAGTCAAGACTAGCATATCTATATAATTCTCATTTTGTATTTCGAAATTATTAAATATGATTTTTTTTTTGTTTTAAGTATATTTCATATCATTTTAAGACATGTAAAAAAAAACCTTGAAAAAAGATTAAAAACAATTAAACTTCAAAAAATTCAAAAAAGAGGAGAGGGGCAAAAAGTGGGGGGGGGGGGATTAGGGCCTTTGGAAGATGGGTCATCAATGACTAAGGGCTGTTGTATCATTGAATAAAATGTATACGACTTTTTGTGGTAGCTCCAATATGGGCATCGTCAAATCCATAAGCCCCTCAGTACTGGTTTTATTTTCATGGAACTTTTTGTGTATTACAGAGCGCACAACCTATTTTCTATTTTGTAAGAAGAACTTTTTTAGTAACTCCAATAGTATAGCCTACCCCCTATGGGCTTCGTCAGATCCATAACCCCCTCACTACTTGATTTTTAGGGATTGCTCTGGATTTCTAAGGATTGATCTGGATTTTTATATTAAAATTCTATTCTCGGTACCTTTTAATATAAAGCATTTAAAATCCAACTTTATATTCAGTTAATGATCAGTTTCGCAATAGCATCAAGACTAAACCAGTCAAATATTTCTGAAATCATCAGAAAATCTTTAGCGAAAATCATAGATCATTACGCAATCTGTTTTGCAATTGCATCAAGAAAGGAAAATCACCTTGCCCGGGTTTGTTCAGTGCTCCTCAAAAGCGCCTTAGGACATCGACATTACCGGTTTTTTTCAGATCTCAAAAGTACCTGTGCTTTAGATTTCCCCTATATAATTATCTTCTAATTGCTTGTCACTTGTAAGAGTTCGCAAAAAGACCTTAGGGAATAACCTTGATAAAGTTCGTTCAGCCTCAAGAGTGCCTTAGGGAATATCTTTGATAAACTTCGTTCAACATCAATAGGGGATGGCCTAGATAAAGTTCGTTCAACCTCAAGAGTGCCCCAGGGGATGTCTTTGATGAAGTTCGTTGGCCCTGGCCTGTATAGAGTTCGTTGCTGTTTCGCCACTTATGCCACATTTCGCGGCATTACGCCGTGATTCTGAGAGAAATGCCGCATAAAATTTTGATCATGCCGCACGCCACGATTATGCCGCGAAATGGCTTTTTATACAGCATTTGTTCCCGTATGTAAAATTTGTCCAACTTTAAGTTTCTTATCTTTCTTAAATGTCTTTGTTGCATAAAATAGGGATTTCAACGCGTCCGACTCGTTTCGCGGATGTCAACTACGGACCTTAGTAGAGAGGGGGGTGCTACTCCGACGAGTACCACGTGGTTTATGGTTTTCTCACTGAGAATGAAAAAACAGGAATTTTCTCACTTGGAAAACGATGATTTTTCTCACTTTTATGGTTGTTTTCTTGGACGGTTATGTGTGTTGGTCAATTTATTTGATGTTTTTCTCGGTTGTCAACATCAAATTATGGATGTTTTATGGTTTGTTGTCAGTGTGAATTTGGATAACAGGAACTTTTTAACATTTTTATCTGTTTTCATGGAGGGTTATGTATGTTGTTCGATTTACTTGATATGTTTCATGTCTGTTGTATGGTTTTGTCAGTGAGAATAAAAAAACAGCAATTTTCTCACATTTACGGATGTCAACAGCAATTTTTGTTCCTGTTTTATGATTCATTGTCAGTGAGAATGTACATGCTCGACGCGAATGTTATGAGTTTCCAGGAAACAGTTAGATCACGTGTTTCCTTCTCAGCCAATTAGCGATTTGGTTACATCCCCCTTCTCAGCCAATCAGAGGGCTGGTTACATATTAGCGTCGGAGGGAATATAAGGAAAGGGTTTTTTGCTAAAGTTTTATTAGTCTGTGAATAGAATTCAAAGGAGTGAGAAGAAGAAGAACAGTTTGACTTTACTCATTTGGATATATATTTGTGTTGATGATGAGTGGAATGTTTACCCTCTTAGAAGTTGATAGTGGAGTTGATGATAATAGTACAAGAGCACCAAGCCTTGCGGTGGAATTCACCAAAGGATCACGTCTTTGTCTGGAATGGCATGCAGTATATGCAAGATATGTGATATCCTTGAGCAAATTTAAAATAGGAGATCAATTATGTTTTGCCGTTAAAGTTGATATAGAACATGTGAATAGACTTCAATGTGCTTTAAGTGCATTTGTGAAACATATTGAAGACAATAAACAGTATCGCTAATTCTACATGCTCTGTATTATTGATGTTGTTGTAATTATTCAATAAAATTGTTTCGAAATCGAAAATGTTTTCTTTCTTTTCGGGTTAGGCTATGGGGCTAACGAATCAGGGTCAGTCTAGAGTCAGCAGTCGGAGTGAAAGGTTTGAAAAATGAATAAATTTGAGAAAGTGAAAATTAGATCAAATCTAATGTTTATGGAAAAACATTTGATTTTGGATGATGATTTTCTCGAGTTATCTCTTAAACGCAGAATATTCTCTTGTCAGGGAACTCTTGACAATATAATGAGGAGTGATTCTCCCCCCATTGGACTATTGTATGAAACTTTTAAAATGTGATTCAAATGCTTATAGTCAATTTATTGATATATTAATTGGAACAAAGCAGAATCATATTGTGGATATACTTTTGAAAATATTGCCAATGGATTACATGTAGATGGCTCCCCCGTCATTCGAAAGAGGTAACGTTACAGAGCTACTCCTCTCCCCCCATGTCCCTTTCATTGAAGTTATGGAGCGAGGATGATCAGTTTCATCTTAGCTGTAAGCGAGTTGACATCGGAAACCGAAAAATATTTTATATATGTCCATTGTGCATGTACAGTCTTGGCAGTTGGGCTCAATGTGAGAATTGTACTGTTATAGAAGACTACAGTGAAAAGTGTAGATTATGTAATCCTTGTAAATTACATAGAGGCTATGCAGTACAAATTAAAGGATGTAATTCATGTCTTGAGGAGGTGTGTGACTCTCATCCTAGAGGACACCTGTGCTCCAATTGTCACTATGATAAATGTGATCAGTGGGAGAAAACTTACCCCGCTATGATTGGAAAGAATCCCAAACGTGATTTTAGTTTATTTCTACTAGATTGGTATCGTCGTGGATTTAAATTATTCTGGGAAGAGGAATCTGGTCTACGATTCAACTGTTGGGGTAACAAGACGATTTGGTTTCTACGTCATCGTTGTGATGACTACTATGACTATAAACCAAGTGATTTTTATTTGGCAGTTACCGAATGTGATTCACCATTTGAAAACATTGTATGTGATATTGCTTCAAATAGACAGATTGAAACTCGTGAATTTCATAATATGAATGTAAATAGTATCATTGACTATACAAAAGAGATATGACAAGAGTGAAGTTACATTGTACTGTAGAAAATGTGACCCTGACTTTGCAGTCAATCAAGATCAATATACAGTGAATCCAAATGATTTACCAGCATTAGTGGTTCACGACAGTTGCCTATACGTCGAAGATGAAGAAATCTAAAGTGAAGATTTAAAGACATTGTTGTATATATATGCATTTTATTAATAAACAAATTCACAAACATTTTAAAGCACTTTACTCTTAGGGCACTGAAATCAATACTATATAGGTGTGAGAGGATATTTTCCACTAGAAAGTCATTCAGACGTGGATTGTCACTATAAATGTGGAGAAACTGCTTGTAAGTATAGCCGCGACATCGGAACACAAAATACAGTAGTGCATGGAAGCCACAGCTTTTAGTCGTTAGATCCTGAACCCTCTTCCGATTTTGAATAATAGTTTTCCCACTGATCTCAATATAGTTGCTGATGTGAGGCGTGTAGAATGTATAGGGTAGACCAAGAGGATCAAAAAATTCAATCGTCTTCATTGTTTGAAAGATGCACAGCCGATGACCCGTCAGCACAGTCGACGGACTGCTATTAACAATAATTAAGGTATTGTTGAGACTTTGAATTTTTCCAAAAAAGTCCGAAGGCAGACACTGGGATTTGTACTGGGACATGTAGGGGTCCATATTAAATACATTGATTGTTTGACCGGTGTTCATGGTGCCAAGTCTAGTAGAACACTGCCTTCGGGAGTGATTTCCCAATAGGTTTCATATTGATTTAGTGAGATTAGTGCAACACTCTCAGACAATGGGTCGGCAAATGTACACTCTAAACGGACACTCCCCGTACGTACTCTACTCAGATCCTGTGTACCAGACAAATCCAGTACAATTATACCATGTGTTTTAGCAAACATATCTTTGGTTATACCATTTTCAAATAGTTGAGAGTCATGATCTAGGGTTTGCATGGTCAACTCTTACAATGTTCTATAGGATTTATCAAAATATAGATTGTAGAGTGGGATACCGTTTACTTTGCACACAAGAGATGAAAGTCCAGACATCTTGAATTTATATGGGCATTCAGTCCACCATGCTATTGCACTAGCACTATTAACAAATGCCAAAGCAAGTTTTGACGGAATTTCACCAGTGATAAAGGATGAATCGGTGAAGGTGCGTGAGCCCATTGCAATATGACGTTGATTGGTGATTGTATGAGGAACAAATAGTTTAATATTATTTCCATTGGCTCTCAGTTTCTCCACTGCCAAAGCAACAGAACTCATGACCTGTTGTTTGCGAACATGTAGTATTGCCGAGGTGAGGGAGAGACTTACATCGGGATTGCCAGCAAGTTCTTTTCTCAATATGAAATTGGATGGTGCAAGCGTTAGTTTTATATCCACTTTAACATTGGGCGGCAGCCATTGGGGTATATTAAATATTTCATGATATATTTTTCCAACTAGATGTAATTCACTAGATGTAGCATTTTTAAGTGCATCTGTGCTATCATTATTAGTAATATATTCATATCCATTGGAGGTGCCTCTCAATTCCTTGTATGACCTTGGTGTCATCAGCATGAATTGCATATAGCTTGTATAATTAGAGAGATTGTTGCTTGTGCTCACCAGCGTGCCATTGATGTAGACACTGATTTGACGAAATAAATTATGTAATACACAACTTTCATAGGATACTCCATCGGCTCGAATTGGCATTGTATTATCGGATTTCCGGACTTTCATTTGCAAATCTATAAATGTTGAAGACATGTCCATAAAGTAGTATTCATTGGAATGAATTTGAAAGTTGATTTTATCTGAGAGGGGTTGTTGTGGATAAAATTGTTCATAGTATCCATGCTTGACACTCACATCAACATTTTCAGCATTGAATAGATTCAATGAGGCGGTGATTGAAGGTTGAGAATCCTTATGCGGTAGGTAGGACATTTTAGGAGAAGAAATCTAGTTTCGATCTAACAATTTTCTTCCTGGGACTTCGTCTTCTTCTGTTTACAGCACGTGTCGGCTTTTTCCTTCTTTTCTTTGACAAGAGGGATGATGTCTTTCGTTTCCGACCTGAGTGGAGACTGATGAGTGATGCATTGTTTCTAGACCTTTTTAATCCTTTACCATTTTGTTTTAATCTCTCGCCAAGGGTTCGCGCACTGGACCTAAGATTTTCCGAAACCCTTTTTTTAAAATCCTTACCAGAGCCCCAATCGTATAGTGTAGAGGATAAAAAATCTGTTGCAGCCAGTACACGATATTTTCTAGCCAGTGGTAGTGAAGAGCGAAACAGCTCAGCAAACCAGCTGCCAAGACCGTAGCCAGACATTGACGAGCGACCTTTGTAGTAGTCCATTCCATTGCCCTGTTGTCTTGGGCCAAGAGTATTAACATAGCAGTCAATATCAGGACAAGTGAATACCACTTTTTTATTAGACATCTTGCTTTTGAACAATTGGTCGAAAATGGCATGTAATCACAGCCAAACCTTTCTGAAATTGCTATGGGATCACCCAATTCGGTCCTTAGTGTTAACTGACAGAGTTACAAATAGGAAGTGTTTACGGGAATATACTTGAGATGCTTTATATTGTAGTGGTGAATATGTTCTTGATTGGTTTTTCGTTCAAGAACTCGTAGGAGGGGAACATTTGAATTACCAACCCGAGATGTTTCCACAAATGAAGCGTAGAGAAATATACAGGTGTCTGTGGAGAAGGCAGGCGGGTAGTCAGCAAAAATGAAATTAGTGTTTCCGGCACTTTTACCGTTGATTATATTGAGCTTAAAGCCAAGAAAATCCTTTAGATTATCATTGAGAATAACCTTTTCACTGGCAATAGGTGAACTAATGTAGATCTTGCCCTCCTCCTTTGAATAGTTGAAATGAAAAGCTCCTTTTTTACGAGCGGAAATTCTTTTATTAATAGAACGACATAAATCATTCATACAGGTGAGTTCCTCGTGGGGTAATTCAATGTATGGATAATCCATCCAATTGATTTTTGAATTTGATCTTGATCACCTTTTGGTGGCGGTGGCCAATCATAGTGTCTAATTTTTATATCATATTACGATCTTTTCTCGAGATGTCATAAGTATTTTTGAGAATACAGTCGACAAGAGCTTCTTTATACTCTCCGTCAAAACTGATGGTGGGGGAGAGTTTTGTTCAAAAATCCCTTGTTTTATTCAAATTATTGTATAGAGGATCGGAAACATTGGACAGGAAAGCCACATAGAAATCATTGGGCATTGTTAATGTCTTCAGCACTGACCCAAGAATCAAAATCTGAGTTGTATCCTAGCCAGCGAACAAACAACTGTCTCTTGCCATGGCGTGTATGACTCTTTAATATCTTTTCAATTTGATAAATTTCACTAGTGTTTCTAACTTTTTGCAGTTCATATTCATAAAATCCCCCGAGGATCTCATCATCTTTGGTGTCTCGTAGTCGATATGTCGCGGGCTCGGTGTCTAGGATTTTGGAAACTTTAAAAAGTTCAGTTCTCCATAAATATGTCCACTTTTCAAAAATATTGGTGGTTCTATTAATTTGAACAGTATCACCAACATTGAATTTCTTCTTCACATTTTTTTTTCTCTTTTTCACCATTGGAATATTGCTTTAGAAAAACCTCAAATGTATTTTCATTCTAGTAAGCATCTCGAGAGCTTGAGTTGGACAGAGGTTGATGGGGTCGATGATTGTATATCTGCATGATTTTATGTAAATCATGAATAAATGCCGATGTATTTTTCAGGGTACAATATCTTGCAATTAATAGACGAATCGTTCTTATTAATCGTTCAGCCAATGCAGCCTTTATCGGGCTTTGACTATGATAAAGTGTTGTATTATATTTCAATAGAACCTTTTTCACATGGGGATTAACAAACTCACTGCCACGATCCGATTGAATTTTTTTATATGAATCCTGTTCTAGAATAATTTCAATGCTCGAAGCAACTTCAACACCCTTCTTTGATCGCAGTGGAATGGCGTAGGCATAGCGAATAAAGGCACTTATTGCCACCAGAATATATTTGTAGGGCGCATTGTGACGCTGTTGAAAAGCGTCTAGAGCTAAAAGATTCGTTTGCATTATATGCAGAGGGAAAAAGGATTTAGTTTGTCGATATTGTTTGCCGCGAAGCCTGTGATTCCGATGCAGTATGTAACTCACTTCATTTTCTCGATACTCTTTTGCTTTTTTCAATGTGGGGGTGCCGGAGACAGCTCTAGAAATCGTTTTGGGAGAACTTAAACTCCCCGCTTCGCCAATATTTCGATAGACACGTTTCATAACTTCAGCCATTTTGAATGTAAACACGTAGTGTAATGTCCACTCCCCTTTTGCACACTGGAGGGTGAATCAATTCGTCTTCGCTTTTGACTAGCAGCCACAGGTGTTGTAAAATCAGTGGCGCTGATAGTATTTTCAAATACTGAATCTTCTTCTTCTTTTTTAAATGGTGTTGGTGTTGGAGGAGGACTATATTCTCTTAGTTTCTTTATAATTTGCTTATTGCCAATAAGACTTTTGGGAAAGTTTGATACACTTAGAAAGGTGTATAGATTATTGTCAAAGGATAAAAGTCCTTTACGATTCGTCACTATATCACAAATTAAATCAACTAGATTATAACTTTTTCCCAGAATTATAATTCGTTTCCCTGTGCTATCGACTTGAACTTGATGTTCATCAGCAGTTTCCAACATGAGATAAGATAATATTATTTTACTCTGTTCTCGATAGGTGAGTGGCAATAGGTTTCCAATTTTTAACACAATTGAATTAAAGTCCTTCTCCTTTGATGCTGCACTGCAGAATCTTGAGGAGATGTTTCCTGTTTAGAGGGATCAGTGGCGGTAGTGGCGGTGGCGACAGCGACGGCGGGTCTCTCACGATATGGTTTATGTTTGTCCACACGTTGCAATGCATCTTGGAGTACAAACAGTTTTTTATCATCGGCAATATTCTCTTCGTTAATGAATTTGCTTCGATTGTCTTCAAAATATTCGACGGGCGAAAGGACAAGTTCAAATGGTGTCAATTTATAGGGTTTAGCCATTCTCTAGAGAAAACTGTTTACAAGTCCTGCAATTATTGGCAGTAAAAGTGTGAAAAAGCTACCGCCTGCTTGAAGGAGCCGTGTTCGTTTAAATTTTTTTACCTTGTTTTTACAAGCCAAGGCGCGTACAGTGGAACGATGTTGCTTTGTCTGTTGTCTAACACCTTCTGGCAGTTGAACATTGCCCTCAGTTAAATTTAAACAAAGTTCAGATATTAGATTAATAAAATCACTGTCAACCCCATGTTTAAATATAGTCTTCCTAAGCAAGGGTTTTGAAGTGCTTAAAACGGAAAATAAATGCCGTTGTTCGTGTATTTTCTTCAGTGTCATAATGGTGACTAATAGTCTTTTTTACTGTTCACTGGAAGATTAGGGGAGATTCACTGTTCACCGGCTTGCTAGTCGCCTGAGTGTACGCTGACAACAGAAATTTAGGGGTGCCGGGGTATATCTGCTTATTGAGAGTTATGAGTGAGCTAGAATCACGAACAACTCGATAGATAATATAGATGGTGCAATTCAATGCAAGGGTTCGCATACATTTGCTCTGATGAAACAGATTGTGTAGAACTAGAGTAACGGAAATATGTTCATGGTGGGAGCGAACGGTGAACAGTTGTAGCATTTCCTGTGAGAACTGTTCAATGGATTCAGCCAAATCATCAATAATCATCCACGAGTTCGATTCAATGCTATTGAAAACATCAAGTCCCCGTATGAATTGTATTGGTATGGTTGTGGCAATAGCTTTTATTTTATCATAGGACTCCTGCCAAATACTATAGCAATAGTAGATTTTTTTTAGCTTCTTCAAAAACATTTTATCGCAATTTTGAATTATTTTTGCTAAGAGTGTTGTTTTCCCCGACATCGAGGGCCCACACAAAAGTGATCTGAAAGGTGTTTTAAATTGATACATACTGCTGCTGACAACAGTCGGACTAAAACTAACTGCAAATCATACATTTCCAACGAATAAGTAGTAGCAATAACTTCCCCCATAGATCTATCTATTCAAGAACAACAACAACAAAAAACAATATTTCACGATAAAATTTATTTCGGCACTGCATGAAAACAAATATTTGTTCAACATGAACTGCAACGATAAAAATAACACTTGTTCAACAAGAACAGTTGACAAAATTTCATGGTCAACATGAAAACTCTATTTGTTCAACATGAACTCGGCAATGATAACACTCTATGTACAATAAAAAAACACTTTTGTCCATTATCAGCACTTATTGTCTTTTTAAAAAACAAAAACACTTTTCTGTACAGCACTTTTCTGTCCATCAACAACACTTATTGTCTTTAAACACATTTCAAAAAAAAAAACACTTTTCTATACAACAACAACAACAAAACAGAAAACACTTGAAAATCACGGGATAGCACAGTTGAACATTACAGTGAATTTAATTTGGGATCCCCCCCCCGGGGACCGCGGGGCCGAAGGCCGGCCGGCCGCGGGCGGGACCCCCCCCCCCTGGGCGGCCACGGTAAGGGACCCCCCTCCCCCGGGGCAGCGGTGGAAAAAACACTACAAAAGTTGTCCGGTCACTGCTGCTAAAGGTTAGGTTAGTGGTTGGGTTAGTGGTGGTGGTGGTTAGATCGAGTTAGATGAGGTTGAGTTAAGGTGGTTAGATTGTCAGGTTAGATGAGGTTGAGTTAAGGTGGTTAGATTGGGTTAGTTAATTTATGAACAGGTTGGTGGTGGTGGTTAGTGGTTAGTTGGTTAGTTCAGATTAGGTTAATTTATCCAGACCAAGTTGATTGCGATAGTCTATGCATTCAACTCAGTCTGAAATAAGGTAGTGACCATGAGGTAGCACACTTACACCATTCTCGAGCACATAGACTTTGTCAGATATACACGACATTGCATTCTTTTCCACTCTCACAGTATAATTTCTATACTGTAGAGAGCGAATTGCAAGTACTTGTGTTCTCAGCACTAGGCTACTTTCTACACAGTCTCTGTACACGCTCATGTTGAAATTGCTCTTTAAAAAATGTGTAGGCACCCCTTTACACGCCTTCTTTTCATCCCCACTATGAGTTTCAACGCAATAGACTTTGGGGCCCGGGAACACCCCCCTGGATATCAAATCACTCCCCGTCTCTGATTTTAACATTAATAGTTGGTTGGGGGCTTGACGTTTCACCCACTCGGGGTAGAGGGATGGATTCCAGTTGGTGAAATCCATCCGCGAGCTGATGTGTTCCCCCTTTTCTAAATCACCCAATAAATCTTCAGCCCCATTTACCTTTAACAGCAGAGAATCTGTATCCCCATAGTAAATTTGAACCTCCCCCTCCCGGGGCCATTGCACCTTGCACACATTGTAAAAAAACGATAACATGAGCTTTTTTGAAATTTCTAGTACTGAACTACCGCCTGAAATATTCTTGTTCAGTACCACATTTCGCTTTCGCCTGTGTAGAAGAACCATGCCAGTCTCTATGCTCGTGAACGACGTAAAATGGGATCGGCAATAATTCGTGCACACTCTCGCGGGTCAGTCACAACATCACAGTGAGATCTACGACGTCAGATCTCCCATATTGTGCCAACCACTGACATTCGAATGAGTTTGTATAGTTCCGTCTCCCCCCTTGAGGTGGCTCTAGAGTGCTATTCAACCCTGGTAGTGATGAACTTGTTCAAGGAGTGTCACTGAATGAAAATCATGACCCGGAATATTATGGTGATTTTGAAGCCATTACTCACCATCCAGTGCAAAAGCACATGGTGAACAACGATATTCTCCTTAGGGTCCAAATCAGCAATCAGTTTCTGTTTGGAGGGAGTCCAGTGCATCCCCATATCCTCAACCAATGATCGATTGTAGGGGCTCATAGAGTCCCTGCTCACGGACCGATTGATACAGGGAAAGACAAAATCTTTGACTGAGTCGTGAAGCGCCAGCGGAATGTGACCGTCAATTTCAAAGAACCATCCTTGTGGCCCATTGTCCTTGACGGTGGTAATATCGGGGAACTCACAAGGATTCTCAAGACATTGATATTTCCTACACGGCAAAGAGTAGTGGGACATTGCCGAGGGGTACAATGAGTTCATGTCCAAGAACACTGCATTTGACTTTACACCGGTGCTTTGTCCGCTCGGATCGGTTGACAAGACGCGGTCCCCATGAAAAACATACCCTCCCCCCATTGAACACTCTACAAAAAGGTGCTGATCTACATCGGTGATTAGGCCTATTTCCTCCCTGCTAATTTTGAAAACCAAATCCATTACAAAATGGAGTGTGGAAAAATAATATCCTATCTCTAATCCAAACTCTGAAAGTATTTGGTCTTTGTTCTTGCAGACTATATCCAACAGAGTTAGAACGTCACTGGCCAAGTAATTTATAAAATAATCCCACCCATTTTTACAATCCCCCTTGGACCACACCTTCTTGGCAAACTCATACTCCTCTGCTGTGCATTCACTGTTGATCAGTGAATTGTAAAAAGCTTCAATTGGAGGTAGTTTGTCCTGACTTAAGCGAGCGTCAGAACAGTAATAGTCGTATGCGTATATACCTTTGCAGGTCAACGGGTCATACATTTCACTGTCTGGAAAATGCTGTTTAAGCAAGGGAAAGCTATCAAAATTGTCGCTTTTTTGCACTTGAATCAATTAACTCAATGCCTTGGGAAAAAAACTAAAGGAATCTAAAAACCTGATTTTATTCCAGCACATATGCCCATTATCCACTGCCTGCCATTTCAGTTCGAGAAGCAACAACTTCTCGGTCGATTTGGGAATTATGTTATAGGTAAATGAACTATTTACCCATGGACTATCTACTCCCCCTCCCTCCCTGTGCATACGTGCCAGTGCCGGTAAAATAAATTTTAAGTCATAATTAGAGTTGTGGATAAAAACAGGGATAAAAAACTGCTGGCTAACATTTAAATTACATGATTAATGCGCAACCCCCCTAAAATTACTACCCCCAAGGATATTTCCTGCCACAAGTGATTATGATCTCTGACTTTCCCCCTCCCACCACCACCTAGTTTCCCTTTAGTCCCCTTATCCCCCTCTACAAACTCTCCCTTACAAACCCAACATATTTTTTGATTTTTAATCGCGAGATGATCCTCTGCAGACAACACCATTGGATAATGGGTATTTCTCAAACGAAAAATAGCACCATTAGCCGTGCCAATTAGTTTAGTCAGTGCCTTGACCATGCACTCGTCCCCCCCCCATCAAATGTTTCTACTATTTCTAACAACCGCATGGTGTTAGAACTGTCTCTTTGAGCGTGAGCATAGGAAACTGCAATAGCCTGATGTTCTTTGACTCGGTTTGGAAATTGAGGATCATTCACCTCCACCAGCTTAGCTTCACAGTCTAAAGATATTTTGTTGCACTGGAGAAGGGTGTTCTGGAAATTTTTGAAGCGTAGAATGGCCCTATCCCCTGAAACCGTTTCCACTGTCTGGTAGCCATGTCGGCTACAATGCCTCTTGTGATCCCATAGTTTTATATCACTACGGAATTGTGACAAACATGTTGGACAGTAGAAACATTCCCCCTTATGCCTGCCACCCCCCAGAACTCTATTCAGGTTTGTAATCGGATTAAAATGGCCAAGTGACTTGACAGGGTCACTAGGGGGTGTGTATAACAACCAAACCCAGTGCCTGACCCAATCAATTGACGGGCCCCTTATGGAGACGACCATCCTCTTCTTTTTTAAGTGAACCCCATCTTCAAATTCAGTTTCATACTGAACCACAGTAACGCCGATATTTAAATGGGCATTAGCCCTTTCAAAAATATCAATGTATCGAAGCGTTACTGGATATTTCACCTCTAAACAAGAAAAATCTGCAGAGGGAAAATTGGACCCTTCCTTCCCATTTACAGCCCAATGATTTAAATTCGTCTTGGAAGCGTCATCTGCTAGAGGCTGAAATACTGATATGACGAAAGCATATCTGAAACACTTTTGATATGTTTCAAAACAGATCCGCTGGATACCTTTACAACCTACTAGATCTGGATTATAATTTAAAACTACTGCCCTTGGCCCACCTGCCCCCCTCTTAAAATAAAATCTTTCTTAAATTTACAAATATTTACGCTTAAATTTTCAATAAATAGAACTAGAGACCCACTCCCGTTTTCATTATAGTTGTCAAGATGCGTTATAATTTGATTCAGCCAATCCGTGAAAGAACCCTCTAAATTTTCTAAATTCAACTAAACCAAACGCATCTCGGAATGTATAAAATGATAATAAACTTCGCTTTTCACCTCATTTAAATAGAACACTTTTAAAACAATAGAAGCCTTAATTTATTCCCTCCCCCACAACTGAATTTGGTTCTCCAGAAGTGCACGAATTTTATCTACATAGTCATTCACAATTTGTATGGGGTCCAAAACAAATTTCCCCGCCATAAGTGAATTAAAGGGGTCACCCAAGGATGCAGTGTAAACAACTATTGCATTAAAAATTGTGTGGGTCAATTGAAAATAGGGACATGGTATACCCCCCCTCCCCCGCGGGGGTAATCTCACCTCCCCCCCCGTGTTCTACACTATCTTGCGTATTCTACACTGCCGGTGTTCGTAGTAGAATCGGTAGGGTATAGGAGGCTGGAGGAGGAGGATGGTTCCCAGTTAATTCGTTTGTGAAATCATTTAAAAGCTGTAGTGTATTTTGACTCAAGTCCACCTGCTCAACTGTGCTAGCTTCTACATTTAAAAAATCACTTAAATATTCATCAATATTATCAGGTATTTCGTCGGAATTAGCGATATCACTCCATGGTGAAATGTTGTTGTTGGAGAGCTCCTCACCTTCTCCAACTGATGAGGGGGAAGACAAAGAGTAGGGGACCAATAGTCGTCCAATCTATAAATGAAAAAATAGCTTATTTTCAAAGTGTTCAAATCATCCCCTACTGCTTTCAAAATTTGGATTATTGCTTAATAACATTTGGTTAATTCAACTGAAAGTTCCAACTTAAGATAATCTAAGATATGACATAGAAGCGCATCCTGCGGCGCTTTTCGGGCCTGCAGCGCATCCCTGCGGTGCTTCTCTGGCCCACAGCGCACCCGTGGCGCTTTCCTGACCCGTGGCGCATCCTTGCAGCGCATCCCTGCGGCGCTTCTCGGGCCCATAGCATATCTTATATTAGTATAAGATATTTACAGTCTAAAACGTCGCATGACATAGAAGGCGGCAATTTGATATTGTTCAAACAATCCCTCCAAATAAAATTTCATATTAATACTCTTTATCTGCTCTGGGAAAAAAAACAACAAAAACATGATTTGAAAAGGATATCCATCTCCTCTCATGATACAAAACTCATTCCGATATAAAGTTTTTTTTTTTTTATTGTAGAGGCAATATGAACCATTCACTAATAAAGCAATTTATAATGCAATGGATTTTGCTACTTATTATGAGCGGGATATAGAGCATTTTTTTTTTGGCTTCACTAATCTAATTTAGCAAAGGGTGAATGCATGCACTTGACATGATTCAAAAGGGAGAACATTATATTTCCTTTGGGGAGAAGAAATCTTTCAATATCCCGCTGAGATATACTTTTACACAGTGTTCGAAAATGGTGCATGTAGAAAAGGCCTAAAAAAGTTGGAAGAAATTGATAGATATTTCTATATGATAGGTAGGAAAAATGCTTACATTTGCAAAATCCGTCTGGGCTTGGGTGTCGGATGGATCTGACATAGCATGCTGGAGGGTAACCTCCTGACCTAGCGTTGATGGGGCAGCTATTAGAGGTCCAAGGAGAGTGGATGCGTTTGTGATGTCACATTCCAATACGGCTTGGGTAGGCATCACTTGTTTAGGAGGCTTCGGCCAGCGACCATATTGCATGACATTAGCCTTCGCAGGACCCGCATTATTAGCCCTTGCTCTCTTACTGGGTGGTGGCGACGGGCATTCTTCACAATTTGCCTTAAAAACAAGAGAAAAAATTAGTTTCAAAATAATTTGCTCCTTTTTTTAAAAGAAGGAAAATTAGTATCACCACCCACACGAACCATAATTTTGTCTAGAAAAGAATTTATCACTAAGAAAGTCCCCCTGCGCCAGTATTTTCAGTAAAGCAAAAAATAAAAATATACTAAACTCAGAAATCAAATGCTATTTCAATTAATTAAAAAAAAAGGCTTATTCATAGACATCCCAACCTAACCTTACTTTTCATGCAAACAATTTTTTTTAATTTTACAATAATGGTTATAGAATTGAGGCATTTAAAACCCCCCCCCCCCTTTCACCAATGTCCTAAATATATTGTTGGTAATTATTTTTGGAAATAATCCCGTTTCATCGCTTCTCCGGCAAATACAGGTTACGAATCCACAAGCTTAATAAACAGTAATCTCTTTTTGCTTAAAACCATTTTAATTTGAGAAAGAGCAAAACAAATCCTTTTTATTCTTTAAACCTTTTGTTCATGGCGCTATGTTTATCGATTAAAGGTAAGGATTAACATGATTCAAACGAACGTGTGGGGGGTCACCTGTTTAAATCTGTGCGGAAAAATGTTTTTGAGAAATTTAGATGGTGGTGGTGAATGAAATGGAAATAGTTTATAAATAGATCTTAGAATAGATATAATTTTAATTTCACTTTTTGGTAAGCTTAAAGAAATAATAATTTTATCGAAAAAAAAGGGACATATTTCTATTAGCACGACTGATACATTCAAAAACATAGTGGGGGTGGGAGGGGTATTAGGTTTAGTCAATAAAATGAGCGTATTTTATGTTTTCTAGTGTGTCTAAAAATTGAACGGTTGTTTTGTTTGTGGGGGAAAGGGGGGTACTTACCTAAATATACTAGAGGGTGACAAAGGAAAATAATTTTATTTTGAAAATAAAAAATTAAAATGTACTCACATTGCTAATTGTGGCTGCCAAGGCTTCAAGTTCATCAATAACATTCATTGTTGTTTCCATTGTGTCACAATACTTTCTGAGAATTTAATCACAGTGCATGCCCGTTATATACGAAATCTCAATGGGCGAATTGTTATGTAACGGGGGGAAAACCATTCGTAACCAGCTCTCTGATTGGCTGAGAAGGGGGATGTATCCGACTCGCTGATTGTCTGAGAAGGATGCATGTACTTCCGGTTTCCTATTCCAGGACACCTGGACATTCATCCCTAGCATGCACTTGTCCAAAACAACAACAATAAATAAATCCCTCAGGCCTAAAGATTAAAGAAACCATAATGTTTCTGAATTCACCCTTCGTGAATCAATAATTTCCCCGCCGATTATGTAAATCAAGTTCTCAGGTTGGGTTAGCCTAAAGATCAAAGAAACCATAATGTTTCTTAATTCCCCCTTCGTGAATCAATAATTTCCCCCGGCGATTATGTAAATCAAGTTCACAGGTTATGTTCAACTCAAGATCAAAGAATCCATAATGTTTATAAATTTCTCCTTCGTGAATAAATAATTTCCCCACTGAATATGTAAATCAAGGTCTCGGGTTAGTTTCACCTAAGGATCAATTAAAAAAGAATGTTTCTTATTTCACCCTTCGTGACCTAATACTTTCCCCACCGATTATGTAAATCAAGTTCTCAGGTTAGGTTAGCCAAACAATCTCATAACATTCGCGTCGAGCATGTTCATTCTCACTGACAACGAACAGACATAAAACAGACGTGAATTGCTGTTGACATCCATAAATGTGACAAAATTTCTGTTATTCAAATTCACACTGACAACGAACCATAAAATATCCATAATTTGATGTTGACATCCGAGAAAAACATCAAATAAATCGACAAACACACATAACCGTCCAAGAAAACAACCATAAATGTGACAAAATTCCTGGTTTTTCAAGTGAGAAAATTCCTGTTTTTTCATTATCAGTGAGAAAACCATAAACCCCGTGGTACTCGTCGGAGTAACACCCCCCTCTCTACTGACCTTAGTTAATGACCCGTCGGCGGTCGGCAGCTTGTCCCCTGGGAGGCCAGTGTGTTCAAAGGGGGTTGAGTTATTTTTGCAGGTTTGACGAAACTTTGACGTTTGAGTTTCTCAGTTCATCTCATGACTTCATGACCTCTGTCAGCTCAGACCAAGTATTTTCAAGTTAGCAGTAAGGACCAGACAGACTTGTCTTATTTCACAGGATTGTCTGATGGTATTGATGGTGAGTAGTAACTATATTTAAGTAGCCTGGGTGTCGTAAGAACCGTTATTAGCCAAAATGTGGGGGGAGGTATTTATCGACTGGCTGGTCATTTTTACTGACTGTTTTATGCAGACAAAAACGACTATTATTGAGAAAAAACGACCGTGTTGACAAAAATTCGGCTGATTTTAAGAAAAACAACTATTTTCAAGAAGAAACCGACTGTTTTTAACAAAAACCTGCTGTTTCCAAGTAAAAAATTGACTTTTTTCACGAAAAATAGCGGCGCTGCGCGTTGACTCGGATACTTTTTAACGACTGGCCGACAATATTCGGTGGGGGGGGGGGCACCCCGCCTCCCACCTAGTCGTTATGGCCCTGGATGTGATCAGTTAAGAAAGAGTTTATTTAGACATAAATTACGTACAGAGCCTAGGGGGTTGTTTAATTCTGTGATCTGTTTTCTGTTTACAAAATTATGTACTTTAATTATTTTCCAGCACTGTGTCTCATCATTATAAAAATCAACTTCATCAGAGTGTGTGAAGAAGTAGAATATCTACTACCAAAAGTTTTTAAAACCAGATTCTCACTAGAAGAGATCATCAGAATCACGATGACGTAACAGCTAAAAAATAATAATTTTTTCGAAATTAGCAATTTCCTTGTTAGCACTTGTTGACTGTGCCCAGCCTTTCTATTCTACCACGCGGCTGGCTGGACTCAAAATATCTGATAACTGAATGTGCCTCTGTGAAAGTGAAAAACAAGACGAAAGGTTCTATGGGATCCCAAAAATTCAATATTTAATCCAGACATTAGGTTTTTTCTTCGCTAAATCCAGTCTTTGCCAGAATCCTTGAACATTTTTACTCTTAAAGATCTAGAAACAGATTAAGGCCAAATGGCTAATCCTCTGAGAAAACCAAGTTCAGATTTGGATTCAGCATGTGTGTTTACCTCTATAAGTCAAATCTATTTTGATGATACCGATCGAAACGATCCTGCCTTCTGCCAATTTTCCGGTTTCACCGAAATTCCGGAGCTACTTGGCTGGCGAAAAAATGAAGCTCAGAAACGAATTTAGCGTATCTCCTTGCCCCAATTTCCAACATCTAGTCAACTTCAAATAAAAAATATACGTATAACAAATTATCCGGTTTCAGCCAGATTCTGGACGAAATATATGTCCAGCTAAAAAAAGATTGTCATATACGGTTTCAGCATGCCCTCTTACCCCGAAATCGAACATCTTATCAACTCAAAATAAAACTTTTACTTTTAAAAAACTTTCCGGTTTTGGCCGGATTCCTGGCGAACAACTTGTCCGGCGAGAAGATGGTTTTCATTGCCGTGTTCAGCATGTTTTCTTACACCATAACCGACTATTTCATTAGCTGTTTAAAAATATTGTGTCTGTCCCTTGATTTGAATCCCCACCCCTAAGTGTAGGGCTACAGAGCCCATCTACGAACTCGACCTTTCCCTTGACCCAAAGGATCCTTCCACTGAGTTTCATCAAAATATCTCATTCCCTTCGACAGTTATCGTGCTTAGGCTATCGTTAGGCTATAGTTATCGTGTTTTTGCAGTTGTCGTGGTATCTGGCCAGCTACTGATATTCATATATCACGGTCCGACCGTGGTATTTGCTCGTGGTATCTGAAAAGTTATCTCATTTTCATCAAATTTTGTCAAATTGGTGAGAAAGAAGTTCAGCACTTAGTTATGTAATTGGATATCAGTTTTTCTTTTGGGATGACTTTTGAATATTGCAATTTCGGCAATATAATAGTCGTTTTTGCAGATACCGTTTATCAGATATCACGGTAACTGCAAAACGACTAACTGCAGATCCGCAGTTACCGTGGTAACAGGGGTATCAGCAAAAACGCAACATATGTGTGTTTACGTCATATCTACTGTGATTCATCAAAATATCTCATTCCCTTCGACAGTTATCGTGCTTAGGCTATCGTTAGGCTATAGTTATCGTGTTTTTGCAGTTGTCGTGGTATCTGGCCAGCTACTGAAATTCAGATATCACGGTCCGACCGCGGTATTTGCTCGTGGTATCTGAAAAGTTATCTCATTTTCATCAAATTTTGTCAAATTGGTGAGAAAGAAATTCAGCACTTAGTTATGTAATTGGATATCAGTTTTCCTTTTGGGATGACTTTTGAATGGTGCAATTTCGGCAATATAATAGTCGTTTTTGCAGATACCGTTTATCAGATATCACGGTAACTGCAAAACGACTAACTGCAGATCCGCAGTTACCGTGGTAACAGGGGTATCAGCAAAAACGCAACATATGTGTGTTTGCGTCATATCTACTGTGATTCGACGTCATATCTGCTTTGACGAAACTGATCAAAACTACTTTACTGCGAAAAGGATTTCGTTTGTAAAAAAGGGAAACAGGACGCAAAAAGGCACAAACAGACCAAAGCTCACGAAGAAAATAAAAAAGCGTGGATAACTTCGTCTTCTAAGACAATGCCATTGAGTCTTCATTTTTCTGGTGATTTAAAAATTGAAAGAGCGGCCACTGTTGAAGCGAAGCTAGTGACATTTCTCGTTGAGCACGATCTACCCTGTTCGCTTTCTGAAGACTTGCTGAAACTTGTGAAAAGTATGCCAGGCCCAAATCTTCTAAGCCAGGCCACTCTTGGTAGAACTAAAGCAACTAATATTACTCGACAAGCGTTGTCCCCTCATTTTCATGAAAATCTTCTTGAAAACCTGAAAATGAATATATTCTCCGTAGTAACTGACAAGACCACAGATTCCTCTGTAGCCAAATAACTTGCTGTTTGTGTCAGCTTTTGTGACGAAGCAATGAATGTGCAGGTAGATTTGCTCGCTCTTGTCGAATGCAGCGACGGATCAGTGTCTGGTCTAATCAACTAGCTAGTGAAGGTGATGGATGATGTCAAGAAGGCGGGTGTTCCTCTACCAAACTGGGTCGGATTCTGCTCTGACACAACGAATGCTATGAAGAGGATAAACCCCTCAGTCAAAACACTTGTTGAAGGGAAATATCCCTGGGTTACAGTTGTGAGATGTAGCTGCCATCTGTGTGCCCTAGTTGCAAGTCATGCTTGCAAAAAACTGTCCAAGAGCCTCGAAGATCTATGTCGGACTGTGTGCAATCCCTTCAGGTCTATTGCAAAACGCCAAGATGTATATAGGAAGGATCTTCAAGTCTTTACTCAAGTAGAACAGTACAAGCTTCCTCGCTATTGCTCCAACACGCTGTTTATCGTTTCAAAACTGAGCACGCCATATTCTTGAACAATGGGATATGGGATACTCTTACGTTGTACTGGGACTCGTTGGTACTTGATGATCCCTTGCATTCTAATGATCATGTAAGAATGACACTAAACAACCCATACTCGAGGGTTATGATGTTTTTTGTCGAGTACGTGTTGAGAGAGCTGAATGAGTTCCACACCATCTTCCAGTCTGAAAAACTCCTATTTCACCTCTTGAAAACCCAGGTGGAAAAACTTCTTTGGACATTAACCATTATCTTTATGAAGCGTTGATGTGTTAGAACAGTCAACCCTTTCGACATAAATCTGCATGACAAATTGTACAAGTTTTCCAACAAAACTGCCTCGATCTGCTCCAAAAATTACAATTTACTTGTGGGGCTCAAAACGAGAAATGTTACCAGTGGCCGTTTTGTAGCAGAAAGTCTCCGAATTCGTCGCTCCGCGATGGATTTCTACGTCGAAGCTGCTCAAGAAATTCTTGACCGTTTTCCATTCTCTGAAAAGATCTACGACCTGGTACACTTGCTTACCCCAAGCTCTAGTTATGAACTGAAAGTTCCCAGTCTTCGTCAGTTCTTCGACTACTACGATTCTCCGCTTTCGAATAAAGCAAAGCAAGAGCAGGAATGGCAGTCTATACCAAGTGTAGCTCTACCTATTACTGTCAATCTCCCTGACGTAGATGAAATGGACATTGTCGTTTACTGGCGCCACATCATGCAAACCAAGTCACCAAATGGTTCAATACTTTTTCTCTCTTCTTTTTTCAAATGTTAGTGCCAAACGTCTCTTCCATTTGGTAAAGGAAGCAAAAACCGATAAGTAAAACTAGCTGAGGGCAGTGGCTCTTTTGGTAACACTGAAAACCAGTTGTGGTCTTACGTGCCATTTTCAAGGAGACATGAATTCGGGAAATTCAGTGCTAAAGCTAGAACCCGGACTAGCCAAGCGTGTACTCAAAGTGAAGGCTAGTGCCTCTTCTCGTGACTGTAACGTTTTGAACCAAAGCATTGTGTATGGTCTGGCCAAAGATATTGTTTGTGACGCACGTGAACAGTCCGATTCCAATTAATCTTGTCTGTTTGTCTTGTATTATTTATCTGAAATTAATCTTGTCTGTTTGTCTTGTATTATTTATCTGAATGTTCCTTCTTGAAACTTTCAATGGTGATTTTCATTAAACATTAATCGAAAAGGTCGAGATACGAGAATCTAGTTACCCATCAATTATATTCTATTCTATTCTATTGGATAGGCTTGAGGGCCCAAGGGAAAATCGCTTTTAATTTCTTCACTATTCACTTCACATTTACACAGTTTTCCCACCGTGGACTTTCCCAGCTGTGGTACCTCTGCACTTTTACTTCTGTTGCGTGCTTGACGAAAACGATGAACGACAAATGTGTGTTCGCGGACTGAGCTGACCATGCTTACCTTTGACCGCTTAAAAGAAGGATAGACAGCACGTGTTTTCTGAAATTTATGACATCTTTACAACACTTCACTTGACACTGAATCAATATTCATATTAAAACGAGATTTCTCACCCATTCTCTCTCAAACTACAAAACACAGCTTTTCCGAGAATTTCGGGCATGCCGCGGTTTTTACCGCAAGCTGGTTCAAGGATGCCGCGGAAATGCCACTTTTTGACGAGGCCTATGCCGCAGAGCGGTGCCGGTCGAGTGAAATCACTGGTTCGTTGGCCTTCAAAAAAACCTTGGAACGATGCCAAGGAACATAGTTCGGTAGAAATTGAACATAGCTATCTACTTTGTTTGATATTGTAATAATAATGTGTTATACAGGACCCAATTTACTTTTTCTGTCACTCCTTAATTTAAACACTTCAAATAGCTTTTTTTAATTGTATCTTTCCGCCATAAACAAATATGACTCAGCAATGTTTATATGTTTGTTGGAGGGGGGGGGGGTGACAAGTTGAAGTCCCTCCCCTTGTATCACAAGACCTTGCTACGCCACTGGCTATTACGCTGCCCATGATACCTTACGAAATCTGCAAAGCAATAAATGTAAGTCGTTTTAAGTTTCAACTTCGCTTTTTACTTCCGTTATAAAAACTTCGATTTTTTTAAACTAATTGTTCAAGCGTAAGGTTTTTTAATATATTATATTCTATTTCCTTGTAGGATTAGCTGTTAAGTATAGATTACTTAAGATTCCCGTATATAACAACTTCCGACAAGAAGCTAAAATATTTAAACACATAATGATTAATATGTGTTTACGTTAAAAGCATGGCATTATTACTGCTTTTCCACTCTCCATAAAGAAACACTATAAATTTCCAAAAAAGTACCTTGAAACATTCTAAAATACTTTCTTATATCATTCTTTAAGACGTACCAGTCGACTTAACCTCCCGTCCTAATGATCAAACATGGGCACCAAATTCTGTGTAACATACACAATAAAATTCTTATATGCTAAATTCGCTGTTGTATTTCTTGTTTGCAGTTAAATCAAACAGTTCGTGGTAACGAACTGTAAGTAAGGAGCGACCCGGCTCAATGGTAACCGAAACTCTAAAAAACGGAATTTTGGTACCAATAGATACATCAAAAGAATCAGATTTTAATTCTGATTTCAAATATATAAATTTCATCAAGTTTGATGTTACCCATCAGAAGTTACGCGCCTGAGAAAATTTGGCTGATTTTCAAAAAAAGGGAGAAAGACCCCTTGAAAGCTATAGAACCTTAATGAAAATCACACCATCATATTCAGCGTATCAGAGAACCCTTATGTAGAGGCATCAAGCTCCTATCTACAAAAACGTAGAGTTTTCCCTTTTTTCCCAGAAGAAAGATCACGGATGCGTGTTTATTTGTTGTTTTTTTTTCTTTTCCCAAGGGGTGATCGTATCGACCCAGTTGCCCTAGAATATTGTTGGAGGGATCACTGGAACGAATATTAAAAGTTATATTGCCCTTTTTAAGTGACAAAAAAAATGGAGGGCAACTAGGCCCCCTCCCACGGTCATTTTTTTCCCAAAGTCACCAGATCAAAATTTTGAGATAGCCATTTTATTCAGCAGGGTTGAAAATATCATAACCGTGTCTTTTAGGATGACTTAATCCCTCAAAGCCCCCAGGGGGAGGGCTGGAAGTTTTGAACTTTACCTTATGTTAACATATAGTATTGATTATTGAAAAGTATATAGACGTTTTCAGGGGGAATTTTTTCTGGTAGTGGGGGGTGGGGGTGGGTCAGGGGTTATATGGGAGGATCTTTTCATGAAGGAAGTTTTCATGGGGGAAGGGACATTGCTATGATGGGGGCGCCGGATTTCCCATCATTATTTTTAAAAAAATCAGAAATTAAATATAAAAAAACAAGTTTTTCAACTGAAAGTAAGGAGCAACATCAAAACTTAAAACAAAAAAAAATATATTAGCTATATGATTGGGTTCACCTTCTAGTCAATGCCTCGCTCTTTAAGCCAAAGATTTTTTAGTACTTTCAAAAGAGCTATTCATTCTAATTAACGGCCTTTGTGATTAAGGGGTAATTTTTAAAGAATTGGAACAAAATTCGAACTTTAGCCTAAAAAGCAAGGTATTGATTAGGGGGCAAACCCCCTAATATACGTATTAAAAATATATGAATATAGAAGTTCGTTACGTAAGTTAATTCGTAAGTTACGTATATTTATTACTAATAAAAACGTCGGTAAATAAAATTCAACAAGTTTCGAGAAAGCCATTTAACCAAAAAAAGTAAAATTAATATGCAAATTTTGTTTTAATTATTCATGGAAGGTGGCCAAAATCAAAACCTGCATTAATTCAAAAACGTTCACAAAAAGAATAAAAAAAACAAGTTTTTAATTAAAAGTAAGGAACGACGTTAAAAATTAAAACGAACAGAAATTATTCCGTATATGAAAGGGGCTGTCCTCCCCTCAACGCCTCGCTCTTTACGCTAAAGTTTGACTTTCTCACAACTCAATTTTTTTTAAACAATAAAATTTTGTTTTAATTGCAAATTTTTTTAATTAACTTTAACGAAAATCACACCATCAGATTTAGCTTAGCAAAGAACATTATTAAAGAAGCTTCAAACTCCTGTCAGCAAAAATGTGGAATTTTGCAATTTAAAATAAAAGCTGCATTAACTAAAAAACGATCAGAAATTAAATAAAAAAAACAAGTTTTTAAACTGAATTTAAGGAGCGAGATTAAAACTTAAAACGAACAGAAATTATTCCGTATATGAAAGGGGCTGTCCCCTCCTCAATGCCTCGCTCTTTACGCTAAAGTTTGACTCTGTCTCACAACTTTGTTTTTTAAAACAATAAAAAACTTTAGCATAAAGAGCGAGGCATTGAGGAGGAGACACCCCCTTTCATATGCGGAATAATTTCTGTTCGTTTTAAGTTTTAATGTCGCTCCTTACTTTCAGTTTAAAAACTTGTTTTTTTTATTTAATCAATTATAAGAGAACAGTCACGTTTGAAAAATCCAATGCGTATACGTAATTCGGGGTATATATTCTAATATTAGAGGGGGGGGGGTATAGTTTATTGGTACACCTTAAGGATTGATATAAGAAAGAATTTAGAATGTTTTAAAGTAATTTTCAGATTTTTAAAGTGTTTCATTATGGAGAGTGGAAATACAGTAGTAATGCCAAAAGTTTTACTTGTTATAAATATATTCTCATTTTATTTATACCCCAATTCCCTTTATTGGATGACGTCACTATGCAGAAATCATTACGCGTCAAAGAAAGAAGTGATCATATAATTATGCTTCCACTTCGAGATGTACTTGTTGCATGACATAATGATTAAAGAAGGTCCATGGACAACTTTTAAATTCAGTTTCGCTATATATATTGCTCTACCGGTTTCTGGATTATACTACCCAAAAGCAAGAGAAATACTTGGCAGTTCTTAAACTTTGAAAAAGCGATGAAGAAATGTTTTTGTGCCATTGTAATCATTTTGACGGCTTTGATAACACCTTTGTGCCTGTGCGATGGTAATTCCACCAGGTCAAAAAGACAAGGTACTCCTTTTCTATTTAAAGGTTTTCGTATGTATTTACTGTAAATAAGTTTATTTGTACGGGGGAGGGGTAGCTTAGTAAAATTTACTTACATAAACTTCTTTAAAGATCGTAAACGTTGTTGTCTTGTAGGGATGGTTCTATACTGTTATTTCGCATGGGTCCGGATACATAATAAAATCTATTTTTTACTTCGAAAGTTAGAAACAATAGAACTTCGTTTTTGACTTTCCATGAAGGGATATAAACTTGCCCTACATGTATTCAATAAAATAAAAAAATAACCAAAATGTTTTTAATATTGAAACTACTTCAATACTGTAAATTGACGTGGTTGCAAAAAAAAAGGAAAAAAGAACTAGTTTCAAAGTCAATATTTTACGTTTTAAGCAAATGCAGCAGTTTAAACTGTTATGCAGAACAAGAAAAGAAATTGAAGCCATTATAGGGGACATGTTTCCATATTTTCAACGGATAGTTTTAGTTTACTAGTCGTTTCGGACATGACAACTCTGCTTGACAACTTTCTAGTCAATTAAGAGGGCAGAGATCCTTCAAATAGCGTTTCAGAAATAGCTACCATCCCATAACTACCTCCCCAAGTTTGCTGCTTACAGTAGCAACGCTCGCTGATGCTATATTTATCAATTTCATTTCATTTAGCCCCACAAGTTTTTCTTTCGATAAAGTAAATCAAAATAGAGATTTAAAGGACTAGAGCAGTGGTTCTCAAAGTTTGGTACGCGTACCCCTTGGGGGTACGCATAAATTTTCAGGGAGTAATTTTCAGGGAGCCGGCCAACAAACAAATAAACAACCCTTTAACTCTAGAACTGGCAAATTTTATTTATATTTTAGCTACAGTTTACTTAGTACCGGTAGCTGAGAAGGGGTACCTAAAATGGTTTGCGGGTAAGAAGGGGTACAGTGTCAAAATAAGTTTGAGAACCACTGGACTAGAGAGAGAGAGAGAGAGAAAGAGAGAGAGAGAGAGAGAGAGAGAAAGAAAGAGAGAGGGAGAGAGAGAGAGAGAGAGAGAGAGGGGGAGATTTTTTTAAGGGGGGGGGGCGCAAAATAGGTTGATCCGATAAACTTGCGTGAGGAGCAAGTTTAATTAACGCAAATTTGCGTTAATTAAGTAAATTACACTGCTTTAGACTGTGTTAGGGGGAGGGCGCGTTCCCCCTCGTTCCCCCTGGATCCCCCACTTCCTGTAATGATCTTTCATTTTACATAGACTTCACTAAGATATAAATTTTAATCTAGATCAAACTGGATGAAAGGCGGGGTATGTCTCTACCCCGTTTTATAGTCATACACATTTTCCTTTGCTATTAATTTTTAATGGGCAACAAGAATCTTAAAAGAATTTTATTTATTTGAAATTAGAAAAATGTAGTTTCTTTTGATGATAGAAATGTTCCCAGGAGTTCTGACTAAAATTGTCAAGGGTCACTTCTTAATTGCTGTTAGTAACATGAATAGTTTTAATAATACCCCATTCGCAATGAGATTTTGCTAACGCTGACGTTTAGCTAGCGCTAACTTAAGCTAATCAGAATTTTTCATAGCACTTTTCAACCAATCAAAAATTTCCGTGATTAATCTGATTGGCTCAAATGAGTGCTAGCTAGATCTTTGCATTAGTAAAATATAATTGTGAATTGGCCTTAGATTGGGGCTAACGTCAGCTATTCCAAGCGGTACACCGGTTTATCACATCGTAAACATAGGAAATAAATTGTTCATTTGGCTGGGTCTAATTTCGGTTCCTCTTCTATATTTGAAAAGAAATTAACTGGACTAAAAACAAGAAAAATAATTTCTACATTACAGGTTAATGAGACAGTTTTCAAATAACAAAGGCGTATCTTGAGTTTATTATTTTTCAAATCTCCAATAGGGAACATAATTTAAACTTATATGTTAAATCTAGGTCAGAGGCGTAACTAGGGGTTTAGGGGGTGGCGTGAACCGCCCCGGGCAGCTCTTTCCAAGTGGTGGGATGGGGAGAAGAGAAGAAGAGAACAAAAGGAGCGGAGAGTAACTTCTAAAGTATATTATGACCACGGAAGATCGGTTTCCGATTTGTGTAGACATCGGAACAACCCTCAGAAACGATATACTAGAGCATGGTCTGGATCCAGAAGTGGAAATTGTCGGTATCAAAGTTGAATATGCTATTGTTAAATCCTCAAGTTCGCCTTTCTAAGCTTTGTTGCAAAAAAAATTCAACTGAGAAATTAAAATCAGCACTTATCAGTTAGCTGGAGCACGCGTGAGTGAAGTTTGGTTAATGCTAATGAAATAAAACGAAATACAATGAAAATATAATAGTTTAGAAACAAATTTGGGCTATATATTTGCTCATTAGGGGTGAGGTGGGGGTAAAGCATAGCATATATTAAATACGTAACCTAACCTAGGTACCTTTTTTGCCCCTTCAATCCCAAAAAATAAAGTTTAAATATTTTTCACGGAAGTGAGCAATACCTCACTAGGTAGAAGAAACCTGTTTTTCATTAGGATCTTTGAGATTATATATGCGGTTCTTATCGTGTGTGTTCCAGATAACCGATAAGTACCTTAAAATCACTTGTTAATCCCAATACTAGTGCATAGTTCAAAGTTGAAGGAACCAAAGGACCGTCGAATCATGAGGACCTGAAGGATCATGAACAATGGCCAAATAGAACCTCAGCAGTGATAGCCGCTACCTAGCATAGAGTGAATCATGGCCCATAGTAACCGGAAGTTTAGAAAGGCGCTTTGAAAAAAACTGTCTAATTAGAAAGAACTGTAAATTAAAGCTAATTCAAGAATAACAACTTTTATTTCAGTTAACCTACCACCTACACTTCAAATCCCACACTATTTGACCTACTAATTCACACACTCCTTACTCAACTAAAAATACCTACCTTCCTACATCCCATGCATTCCGCTCACGCATCGATCCCTTCTACTCCATGATATATCGGTCTCCAATCCCAACTGTAAAGAGAGAAGAAGATACCAGTAAGGCTGATGATTTATTATGTTTTATTGTTTTTGTAAATAGTTGTTACACTTTGTTCAAAGTACCATGTTCACGAAAAAAAAATCTATGAAGTTGAATTGTGCTAACTTCATCTCCATTATTTTATACAGTAGTCCGCTTTAAGCCATGTAAGAGGGTGGAACCATTTAGATCCAGAAAGGGGAGGGCACTTTTAGAGTCCACGCCGGGTGGTACCCATGCTAGTTACGCCACTGGTTTGGATCGTTTGTTTGGTTTAAAGCTACCAATTAGTAACTCTTTGCTTAAGAAAATTTTTTGGGAAACGGGAGTTTCCCTCTAAATCTTTTCAAACCATATTTCTTCTAGTTGGCAGCTCATTACGCCATAATAGCCGCGTAATAAAACGCAATAATTTATCATCAAAATACCCCCTATAAATTATTCATCATCAAAATATTCGTTAATTCCCGAATTTTATTTTGGGGGGAGGGAAGGGGGTATCTACTATAAACTTGTCGTTTTTTTCATTTAAAAAAAATGAAAAAAGGAACAATTTCATTGAAAATATCCTCAAAATAGGTATTTTTCAAGATCTAGGGAGGCTTTAGGGGGTGACCCCCCCCCCACACACACACACAAATGCACAAATTGACGCCACTGTCAGGAAGAGTTGGAATATTAAACTATATCTTTTTTTTGTGAAAATATAAACCTTGATTTTCCCGACCTTGTCCAAAATCCAAACCGTAATTTTTGAGCAGAAACTAGAAAGTTTTATTCTGGAAAGAATCTATAGACCATTTCTTTAAATAAGCTATTTCTGTCATATGTTTCTTGTTTTGTATTCGTTGAATGTCAGAATAAGTTTAACGCTTGGCAGTTTCGGACTGTTAAGCTGTAATCGCTTTTTAAAGTCACAGTAGTAACGACTTGAAGCCCATGCTGTTTTGAAAAACTCCAATATTCAAAGAACGGGAAGAAACTAGACGTTCTGCAAAATTTTGAAATCGCCACCTTGCCATGGGTGCTAAATCTATGCAAAAGTCACATTGAATCATAATCATGACAATAGAACAGGAAATTTGGAAAAATAAAATTTTAGATTAAGGGAAATATTACAATTATAATAATGATAATCCTACAATAGCCATACTTGCAAGTGCCATTACTGCTCTTGGAAAGTTACTAATTCATATATCATGCAGTTTGTCCCTTCCTGGATTTTGACATAGTAGTGATGACAATAAACATAGAAAAATAAATCAGACTGCTTTCACCCCGCTAAGTGCAAATTAAGAAGGGCTTAGAGGATAAACAGATAAAAGATTAAAGAAAAGTAAATACAGTAGAATTAAATTAACAGGTTTTATTTAAATCAACAAAGTCGAATATGACGACACCAAATTGATTATCTTTTCGGCTTCTTTAAAATTAGTTTGATACCTTTCCATATGGCTTCAATGTACCGATTCATCATCAAATAACAGTCAAATTGGTATTTCCTACATTTTACAGAACATCAAAACATTGCTTTCCCCCAGAGATTCGTCTTACCGTCCTTCGAGAACAAACGAAACTGGCATCTTGCTTTACAACAAGAATAGCAGCCCATGGTGATTTTGACAGTCCCAGACTGGGACTCTCAGTCTTTAGCAGACTAGACCAATGGATTACTTTACTGGCAAATGACTTTATCTTACCTTTCTACCAGCAGGCATGTATCCAGAACTTTGTTTAAAGTAGCGGAAAGAGAGTGGAGCTCATCAAGCAGCATAAATAGGGAAGTATATGCAAACTAGGAGAAAACGTGGAAAAATACCTGCTCGGTAACGATGGTAAGCGATATCACAATTAGTGTTCTTACTCACAGTTATTCATAGCTTTGAAAAAGAGCCTGCCCTTTTAAAAGCCTCTGGAAAACATTTCGATAAGATAAGTAACACTTAATAAACCCCTAGACAGTTAGTAGACAGTTGAACAGTTATCTGTATAGAGAAGAAATACACAGCTTCATCTGGAATCACATTCAAGGTATCCATAACCGATTAATTTCCTGTCAATCAGTGGCGTCAGTCGGGAGGGAGGTGGTTCAGGATAAAATTTGCCCCCCCCCAAAAAAAAGTTTTTTTATCCCCTTAGATTTTGAAAAATAACTTTTTTGTTTTTTAATTCAAAAATGACTCGTTTTTGGTATTTTCATTCAAAAAAACTAAAAAAACAACGAAATTAAACCTCTTGATTTTGAAAAATACATTGTTGCCCTCCCCATTCTCTATCTCAGTGAATTGACACCACTGCTATCAATGCTGATACATTTGCGAAACAGGTCGAGACCAACAGTTATTTAGAGAAAACGAACAATTAGACATGGCTAAGTTATGGCCAAGTCAAGGCCCATTTTCCACAAATAGTCAGGGGTTTTAACTTTTCCCGGAATCCTCAGCCTTCCTTATGCAAATGTATGTATAACGAGGACAGTTCTTAGGGAAGGAAATGAAGTTCCTGCAGACGATGGTAACTTTGACAATTATCTAGCAAGATTAGCTGGTTGTTTGCCACTGTTTTTCTGGCTGTGCTTTTGTTCTGGAGTCATTCGGCATACATGGAAATCTGCCCCTGCCTTTCCTATAGGTAAGCCAGATGAGGATTCAACGAGCGTAGGCTCATATAGGCCTGTTATCCTCCTCTCCTTCTTTGGGAAAGTTAAGAAAGCGTTTCTTAGTCGAAAAGGACACAATAAAAATACATTTCAGGCTATTTTCACTAACATCGTCAAGATTTTTGCCAGAGTACGACATCGTGGCTTATTAAGGCAACCCTATGCTTATGATCTTTGCTGACGTGTGTTACAAGTGGTCAAGAGCTTTCTTTTTGATCACCCACTCGGGGTTGTTCTCGATGGGTTCACTTCCCGAAAATATCCAATAACGGCAAGCGTACCCCAAGGTTGTATCTTGTGACCTAGGCTTTTCCTTGTCTATATAGATCATTTGGGGGATAACCTTGCAAGCTCTCTGCATCACCTTGTCAACGACACTAGAACCGTCCGAGATCTAGAACGAGCCGTCTCAAAACACAGAGCTCAGCCCAAGCTTCCTCATCCCTACAGACAGATCTTTTGAAAATTAAAAAGTGGTCTGCCCACTTCATAACTTTTTCTGCAAGCAACATTATGATTTTGCAGATGTGTTTACACGGCCTTGATGTTAATTCACTCTTATAGTGGGATATTTTATCTTTCAGACGAGTCCTGAGCATTTTTTTTTCGAAGCAAAGTCTTTATAATTTGCAAAATACACAGATATGATATCATTGTTGTAATAGATCTGAAAACCACCACACGATCCAGGGATGGTCCCAGGGAGAGTGCTGGTTTTTAATGCTCCCTCCCCCAAAACAAGACTATCACCTAAAAAAACTAACAGATATTTTTACAACTCGTAAATTGGTAAAAAAAAAATGCAAGTAAGCAACCTTAAGCTTCCCCGAAAAAAGTTTCTTCTTGTAACCCTCCCCCTCCCACTCCAATTGTTTCAAACAAAAAATGTAACCTGCCTGGGAGTCATCTTGATTGTGACTGCTAATGTTTTACTAGTTTGTAATCAAAATGGCCGGCATCCGAGTCTTATCTCAGTTATTTAAAGGTCTGACGTCTCGCCATGTATTAAACTTGAAAGTTGAAAATTTCTGCTGAGGACTCCTCAGAGACCCCGGAAGAGAAAAAATCCCAATAGAAGAGTGAATTAACATCAAGGCCGTGTCAAAACATTTAGACATTAGACTAATGCTTGCCAGAAAAAGTTACAAAGTGGGATGTTATTTATTGAGATGCCCTGAATCTCTCACAAAGGTTAATGTATGGTGATCGCTTGAGATTTATTAAAGATTAGGAAGTGAAAGTGACTCTTTCAAAGTTTGACAATCCTCTCCAAACAGAGCTTTGGATTTTTTTTTCGACGTCCAACCTGACACCTGGATTTCCAACATGTAGTCATTCTACATAAAATTGTAAATTTGAATCAAATACGAAAATTAATAGGAGAGTGAGTTGCTATCAGCGACGATATTCAATCTAGAAATACGAGTGTTTGAATTATTTGAGTTTACATGATAACTACAAAAATTAGTAATCCTTGAAGTAAAGAACTGTAAAAAATCGGTATGTCGGTCGGAATTGACTTCTAGGGGAGGTACGCAAAATTTGACTAATTGCAAAAAAAGTTAAAATATTTGACTCACATAGAACATTATGGGAAAACTGCAAAAAAATAATTTAGATGTCAATGCAAAGCGTTTGAAAACCCTCCTCTGTATGTGTCTGATGTAAAAAATTGTGTCGCAGCAATTGAAAAACTTGATGAGAATCACTAAAAGATGCCTTTTTTTCGTACTTTGCTCCAATTAAATACATCGAGGGGAGACTCTCTTTATCAAATCTCATGGGTTTTTATATTTTTCCTACGAAATTTAGTTAATTTCCTATTGCTGTTGTGTCGAATCCCCCATCCACCTACTGAAATATGGGCCCTCGCTGAAATGGGTTTATGCAAGTGTGCCTAATTTACATGGAAACTAAGTTCAATAAATTAGCTAGTACAAAAATAGTATATGTAACAAGTGCCCCAATAATTGGACTAGCGCTTTAATGATTCTGGCATAGGTTCAAAAGAAAAATGCCAACCCCTATTCTTCTCAACCCATGGAACTTAACCCTTGTTCAACTCAAATCCCATTTAGGTCAACTTCATTTAACTCAATCTATGTTTGACTCACCCCAATTCATGACAACCTCGTTAAATTCAACATCGTTTAACTGAGTCACATTTATTTAACCGACTATGTAACCCAACCCCAATTACATTTAACCCTTCCAACAGATTACGCTAGGTTGAATAAGATTGAGTTGCATGGGAGTTGAGGTAAACGAAGGTTGAGTTGTATACAGTTGAATTGAATGGGGGTTGATTTAACTGGGGTTCACTTAATGGGGGGGGGTGATTTGTACGGGGTTCAGTTGAATGCGGTTGAGTTGGATGGGTGTGAGTTAAACGGAGTTGAGCTCAACAGAGTTGAACTGAACTGGGTTTTAGTTTAACCAGGATTAATTTGATTGGAGGTTGAGTGGAGCGAGGGTTGAGTTAAATGGTGTTGAGTTAAAGGGGGGTTCAGTCAAATGCGTGCCACCAGGAATAAGAGATATGATCTATAATCAATATAACTTATATTAAATTCCTAGGAGCCGTCCTAGGAATGTGGAATGGTGCGCTGGGTTTAGGATCCTTTGTCCGAGAGGATGAGGGTTCGAATCCTAGTGTATATAATTATTTGGTTTGGGAAGGGGGTCAGTGGGGTGACTCTAGAAGCTCAACCTGAGTCGACCCAATTTTAAATGGGTTCCTGGAGAAATCTGGGGAAGGTAAATAGGAAGGGTGTGCAAAAGCACAGGATGATTGGCCCCCAACCCCCTTGCAATTCCTAGCTTAAGGGCCAAGAAACGGAGATCAGCACCGCCGGTAGGGACTGAAAAGCCCAATTGTGTATTCTTTACCTTTACCTTTGCATTCCTAGGACGTGCTATTAATGGTTTTTTTTTTGTTTTTTTTTCAAACTTTCATTTAGACTAAAAAAAATAAAAAAAAATGCTAAAATACTTTAAAGTTTTGACATTACACAAAAAGTGAATAGTTTGATCTAGGATGGGGGAGAGAGCAAGATAAATGACCAATTGTTTTGAAGCGGCATACGTACCTCTGACATCCTGACATCGTCAGTACCCTTGTCGGTTGCATAAAAATGTACGAGCGATCACATTGGCCGACAAACCACATGTGACAGCCAAATTTCAAATAATTGAAATACGACAAACGTAGAAATCGGAAAACGATCAGGCTTTTTCTCAAAATGCACTAGTTGTTTTTGATTAATAATTTGTCGGTGCTCAGTCGGCATTCTTTTGCCGGCTAAGTAAAAATATTTCTATGCACTCGGTAAACTTTGGTGACATAGAAAAAACCCTGGAGGTATTCAAAAAACCTTTGTAGTATCTCGAAAAATGTCCGTTTTGGTTTGAAAATACATCTTTTTATGCTAGTACAAATCAAGCCATACTTTAAAGACAAACACTGTAATTTCAAAATTAGGGTCTATTCAATATGTCCCTAGGGTTGTTGTATCCACAAAACATCGCAACCAAAAAGATCCTAGGAGCAGTGAGAACACTCGGTGCATTTATGGAGTCTGTGAAAATCACCAAACTATTGCTCTTCCAGAGTAACAAATATTTTCCCTTGTTTTGAATTTGGCCGTGCAATAGGTCTGTGCGTTACGTGAATGTCCGTAGGTGCAATCTTTCAGTCATCATCCAAACGAATCAAAGAATCTTCTTTCTCCCATTTTGTTCATGACATTTGTGGTATTATATTTATTTTAAACACAGATTCTTGCATCAATAGCCTAAAACTATTGTAAATTTGTACGCTTTACAGACAAATTAATGTATGCTATAAAGCCAAATTAATGTACGTTGATTTATGGTTTGACATTGCCTTAAAGTAGAGGCTATTGCTCCTTTTTGCAAATGGTTCGGACAAAGAAGTTACTTTTGTTATCTAAAGACTAATTACAAGGTAAATGCAAGTAGAGCAACTTCAGCGCAAGTAGAGGAAATACTACATGAAAAATAGTGAAATTTGACGCTTTGAAGATACATAACGAGGCTAACTTAATTTATATATATGAACTTATGCTGTGCAAAATTTTTTTGATTAATTTCTGTTCGTTTTATATTGACATAGTATTTTTCCGGGAGAAGCGGGCAACCCCGTACAAAAGGGCTATTGCCGTTTTAATAGCTGAAAGTAATCAGAGGAAGAATCACCCCCCCCCCCCACGCCCATCAGTTCCCCAAACAATTCTGATCAACATTTTGATATGGCCATTTTGTTCAACGTACTTGAAAGGTCTGGAAATCATCTCTATGAGTAGGGAGGCTTCTCTAATTTTGACCAGTACAAGATCACAGCCAATCACAGGGCTAGAATACAACGAGTACAAGATTGCACGCCTCTTTCTAGACCAATCAGAGAGCTAGAAATACTGACAGGAGTTACATCATTTGATTTCTGGGAATTTTTAACATGAATTTTACGTAATTTCTTTGTCGTAATCAAAGAACCGTATTATCTGCTATGACACAATTTCACCTCTTGAACATTCTTTATAATGTCTGTGCTTTTGTGATGAAACAAATTGAGACATTTGACTTGACCTAGCTTTACTTCTCAACTGTGTTCTGTATACTAAAAAGTTGATACTAATAAAGATTTAGATGCCAAGAAAAGAAATCATGAAGAGGTAGATGCCAAGAAATTATGTTCTAATAAAGAAATTCAGAACAATCCTTAGAAATCAACTAGTGAGACGATTATGGGATATTAACAATCAAGGATCGTAAGCACCAATGACCCTAGCCATCAAGGATCTCAACCTCCACGAGACCCCTCTCCCCAACCACCAAGGGGTCCCTTCCCTCCCAATTTTTGAGGACATCCCCTCAATTTCAATATAGAGGTTCCATTAAGAGTTATGAATGTGTAAGAAAAACGTTATCAGAACGTCATATCAGACCTCATCTTTCCGGACTTAGACAAGCGAAGGCTTTGAACAATCAATTCTGATACTTTTTTGCTTAACAATATCAAAATATGTCATTTAGAATGATATCTTTTAAAAGTCCCCCGTGGCGTAAAATGTTTCCTCATTATGACTTTTCTATTTACTAACCTTAGACACTTCAGCTATTCATGCAAACATACAGCAATAAAATCAGTATTAAAAAAAATTACATCTATTTTCAAAGCACATTTTCTGATCGACTAATTTATAAGCAACTAGTTACAGTTTGAAAGTCGTTTAAGAAACGTTGAATTGTTCTTTGTCCATAAGTAATGTGCGAACTTCAGAGGAGTTCATAAGCACATTTTTTCAAAATTAGCTGGTGAAAATATTAAACAATATAGGTGACTTATGAAAACTAATATTTTTTAGGGGGGTGGAGGATGATCCGACGGCTCATTGGGATACGTTCATATGCCCTTCTTTTTCAAAATTAGCTCGTAAAAATAGTATCCAGTGTTAGCGAAATATGAAAATTTAAAGATTTGGCTTTGAGGTGGGGGACGATTAGTGAACTGTTTGATTACATTTTTTCATATCGTTCATAACTAATTACATTGTTAGTGGCAACTTATAATGAAAAAAACGTTCCGTCATTTTCACAGGGGTGAAACAAAGCTCGTTATTATTCATATTTTTAATTTGATTGTATGAAGGGGATAAAAGAGTTAAAGTGCGTACCACTTAAGGTAAGACTGAGGGGATGATAAGTCTTAGGTAACTTGACATAAATGTTAGAATAACATCACTGGTATCAATCTATGGAAACGGTTAGCGATCCCCCCTATACATACTTCATATTGTTCCGACATGCATCTAATAGAAATTTTGAGATAGCCATTCTATTCAAAATAGTCTAAATATCATATAACAAGGCTTTTGGATTATCGATTAGTTGCCCTCCAATTCCTTTCAACTATTAGAAAGGGCACTAGCCCTGTGAATTTCCAATTGAAAGAGCTCTTTTTAGACTTTCTACGACAACACTTTCTATAGAAACCTTATATGCCCCCAGGGCATAACTTACAACCCTTGCCCTGAAGACCGTGGGGGGAGTGTCCTGCTCAAAGATATAATTTCTGAAACTTTCAACTGCGTTGAACAAAATGGCTATCTCAAAATTTTGACTGGGTGTGTTTGGGGAAATGGCGGGCGCGGAAGGGGTGTTAGTTGCCCTACAATCACTTTCGACCATTAAAAAGGGCACTAGCCATTCAATTTCCAATCGAATGAGCTCTCTATGAAGTTTCTACGACAACGCTTTCTATAAAAACCTTATATGCCCCCAGGGCATAACTTACAGCCCTTGCCCTGAGGGCTGTCGGGGTTGTCATCCTCAAAGACCTAGTTCCCAGAAATTTTAACTACGTTGAACAAAATGGCTATCTCAAAATTTTGATTGGATGTGTTTGGGAAAATGGTGGGTCTGAGAGGGGAGTTAGTTGCCCTGCCATCACTTTCAACTATTAAGAAGACCACTAGCCCTTTAAATTTCCAGTCTAATGAGCCCTTTTTGAAGTTTATACGACAACGCCTTCTATAATATCCTTATATGCTCCTAGTGCATAACTTACAGCCCTTGCTCTGAGGGCTGCCGGGGTTGTCATCCTCAAAGACTTAGTTTCCATAAATTTCAACTACGTTGAACAAAATAGCTATCTCAAAATTTTGATTGGACGTGTTTGGGAAAATGGTGGGTGTGAGAGGGAAGTTAGTTGCCCTGCCATCACTTTCAACTATTATGAAGGCCACTAGCCCTTGAAATTTCCAATCGAATGAGCCCTTTCAGAAGTTTCTACGACAACGCTTTCTATAAAAATCTTATATGCCCACAGGGCATAACTCACAACCCTTGCCCTGAAGGGTTTGGATGGTTTGTCATCCTCAAAGACATAATTTCCAGAGTTTTCAACTACGTTGAACAAAATACCTATTCCAAAATTTTGATTGGATGTGTTTGGGGAAATGGTGGGCGTGAGAGGGGGATTGATTGCTCTCCAATCACTTTCGACTATTAGAAAGGGCACTAACCCTTTCAATTTCCAATCAAATGAGCTTTTGTTGAAGTTTCTACGACAACGCTTTCTGTAAAAACCGTGTATGCCCCCAGGGCATAACTTACAACCCTTGCCCTGAGGGCTCTAAGGGGGTTATCATCCTCAAAGACCTAATTTCCAAAAATTTCAACTACGTTGAACAAAATGGATATTTCTAAATTTTGACTGCATGTTTTTGGAGGAATGGTGGGCGTGAGAGGTGATTAGTTGCCCTCCAATTACTATCAACTATTAAAAAGGGCACTAGCACTTTTAATTTCCAATTGAATGAGCCCTTATTGAAAGTTTTACGACAACACTCTCTATAAAAACCTTATATGCCCCCAGGGCATAGCTTACAACCCTTGCCCTCAAGACTGTGGGGGGAGTGTCCTGCTCAAAGATTTAATTTCCGAACCTTTCAACTGCGTTGAACAAAATGGCTATCTCAACATTTGGCTGGATGTGTTTGGGGAAATGGTGGGCGCGGAAGGGATGTTAGTTGCCCTCCAATCACTTTCGACTATTAAAAAGGACACTAGCCATTTCAATTTCCAATCGAATGAGCCCTTTATGAAGTTTCTACGACAACACTTTCTATAAAAATCTTATATGCCCCCAGGGCATAACTTACAACTCTTGCCCTGAGGGCTGTGGGGGACTGTCATCCTCAAAAACATAATTTCTATCTGGAAATCAACTACGCTGAACAAAATAACTATCTCAACATTTTTATTTGATGTGTTTGGGGAAACGGTGGTCGTGGAAAAGGGTGTTAGTTGCCTTAAAATCACTTTCGACTATTAAAAAGGGCACAAGCCACTCCTATTTCCAAACGAATGAGCCCTTTTTGAAGTTTCTACGACAACTCGTAAAGTAAAGAACGCTGCCTAAGTAAAGAACGATGTTAGCACAATGCATTATTTTTTTTTCATACCAGGGCACTTCGTATCGAAGGAGTTGTGCAAAAACCCTGTGCCTTCCCAAGGCCAGAACATAATTTGCACTTTACTGAAAAAAATACAAATGAACGTGCATTATCAGTTTATTATACATATACTGATATTTAGTAATCAAAATGTTCATATTATTTGATTTATTAAAGTTATAAAAGTAAAAACATTTGTATTTTTGCATTAAAGTGCAAATTATGCTCTGGCCTTGGGAAGGCATAGGGGTTTTGAGCTCTACTCATGTTAATTTCTGCTTGTTTTGAGTTTGACTCGGTTTTTTATTGTAATTTCTATTTGTTTTGGGTTTCATTTAGATTATTTTATTTTATTTTAGCTCATTTTTGGTTTAATGGAGTTCTTCACTTTTCATTGAAAAACTTATTTTGTGGAAAAGTTTTTTTTAATTAATGAATGTAAAAATAGTATAATTTAGCGTTCATTTTGAATGCTATGATATCTATTTAAAGTACCGAATATGAATAAATAATTGTAAGGAGTGAGCAATTTCAAAATGAAAGAAAAAATGATTTGCCCGGTAGGGCATCCATTGCTTGTATGTGATAGACACCTTCGAACAGTTTCAACTTGTCTATTGCGCATGAACAAACTTGTGACTAATTTCTTTTTGCTTACATAATGGAAACTGAGATTTCCCTGAGATTCTCATGAATAAAGTTCGGAGCGAGCAGTCAAAAAAAGAAAAAAAAGACGAATTGTCCGTTCTCATTTGCTCAAAGATTTGGTATCAAAATCCTTTGTAAAATGTACTTTAGAATTATTCTTTGTTATATATATATATATATACATATGTTTTTTTTCAGGTTTAGGGATTGCTTTGCCAAGTAGAGAACAAAAAAAACAACTGGCATCTCAACTTTTTGGTGGTATTGCCAACGCTGCCGGGGCTTTTGTTGGTTCGGCAATCAGCAACTCTCAAGGTGCCCAGAAAAACAAGCCTGTAAATAGCGATTTTATTTTTCACAATTAGTTATTCTAGGAAAATACATATATATAATGGGTCTCTAAGTGTTCTTGTAACTAGTTAATGTTTACTCAAAACATTTTGTTGCTATTAATCTTAAAAGACGGAAAATAACTAAAAATTATAATTAATGTGTATCTCGCCCGATTTATTTGGACATATTCCGATTATTTTATCTTTTAACAAGACGTTCTGGAAAAAAGCACAATGTATTTTGATTATTAAAATTGCCAACTAACTAAGATTTTAGATTATACTACACTCTATATTTTTTGCTGTTTGTATTCTTTACTTCTATCGCACATTTGCTTCATTTATGTATTTCCTTTCCCTTTGCCTTGATGCACCTCTGCTCTTGCTAGCTTCCTACGATTTAGTACTCTTTAGGTAAATATTCCCCTCTGAAATGTAAAAATGAAAGCATATTAGGCCTAATAACCAATAATATTTGAGTCTTTTTTTCCCTTTTTGTGTTTACCAAAATCTCTGTTTTCAGATGTTTTCTCATTTCCAGCTGTTCCAAAATTTATATCGAAATTTCCACTCTATCGACAAGAGTAAATGTTAAGTTTACCAAAAGCTCAGTTTTGAATTGTAGCTTTGTTCGTGTACACGAACACTCATAAACACATGCTACATATATTATATATATGCTAGCAAAAGAGCCGAGTTTTAAGCTACCAAAAATGTCGTTTCAAGTTTTTTTTTGTTGCCTCTTTCCGCTCACTTCGCTGTCTATGAATTGGAGCTCAAGTCATAAACCTTACAAATTTGCCCTCGCGATGACCCTCAATTTTGTCACTTCCCTTCGCTTGCTGTGCTGAACAGCTGGGGCTTTACGCATTCGCATGACTCAATGGTGATATTATTTCAAGTCAAGGATTCTGTGTTTTTATGATTTTTTTTTGGTATTCTTACAATATATAACTATCTTCACATTGCAAATATTATTCCGTCAAATTTTCAAGGTACTGGCAAATTTCTCTAGTAAGAATATTAATGCGTCTTGGTCAAATATTTCTGCTTCAGCTCGTTGTTCTAGTTCCCTTCCAACAGTGATGAAGATTAGTTCGTCATTCTCGATTTTTTTTATTCTCGTGTGATCATTTTAAATGCATATTTAGATATATTAACATTCAGTTTGTTCAAATTTGAATGTTGCAACTGGGTGACCTGGTTGCAGTGAATTTCCCACCACAGATGTTCAACTAAATAGTCTTAAAGCGAATTAAAGCTAAACTCAGCTGCATGTTCTCTATGTTTGTCTTCAAACTGGTTGCAGAACTTTACTGAGCTTGTTTCTCCGTTTCTTGCAATTCCATTTTCCATATTTATTGATCGTGTAGTTGTCTCAGGTTATCCCAGGTTTTTATCCTACGGCTTTTTTACGGGGTTAGCTACTGAGTATTCTTGGCTATTCTAGACTTTTACCAATGTTAGTTGTGGTGATAGTTCTAAACCGTTTGACTGTGTAAGTTTAGTTGAAGCTGCTTTAACTTGAACTTGATGCATAAAGAACTTTCTTGATAATCATTTGAAGCTGCTTTGAATTATATGGAATCGCAATCATATCCCCCCTCCCTTACTTAAGACTCGCTTTGTTTTGATTTACGAAAAAACGTTTCATAATTTCTCAGTGGTGTGAAATAGGTCAAGCTTTTTCTTCAGCAACAGATGTAAGCGACGATAGTTTGTTGTCTGTTATTGTTATATGGTGTATTATGTTGATCCGAATAAGTGCCACAGCGCTTGTCAACTTGGTTGCCTAATCAGATACTTTTCATGCATAATTTAAGTTGTGCTGATAACCTGGTTTTGTGAACTAGTTCTGGGGTCTATGTTACCGATTATAATACTCTTTATAACTTCGCAAAGACAGTGTTAATACTTTCGCCCGTGGCACCTTAGGGCGCCACTTGTATTACTAATTATATTATGCTGTATAGATGTGTCTATTGTGATGGCATTCAGTAACCTTGGCTTTATTTTTGATAAGAATTCACTGGATGATGCTTGTGTTGATTATAATAATTTTTAAAACTCTGGTCATAACTCTGTCAAAGTCTGCAGAGACGGATTGTGTATACATACGTGCTTGGCACTTTTGAGCACCATTACTAGTTAGATTTTTTGTTGAAGATGTTTCCATTGTTATGGTATTCCAATACCTTGGTTTTATTTCTGATGAACATCTACTTAATGATGCTCGTATTCACCATGAGAGCTATGATGCTTATCATTCGCTGAGATTCTGCGGAGACAGTGTATATGCTCTCGCCCTTGGCACCTCGGGAACCCCTTCTACTACTAGCTAGATTGTGTATTATTTCAGAGGTAATCTGAAGCTTCAAAAGCTTATAATTGCTCCATGATATGCTGTTAGCCTTTTCAATTGAATCATTATAATCCTAATGACTCGTTGGACCATGCACAACCGATAAAAATTAAATGCAAAAATTATTGCTTCATACTATTAGAAAGGGCCATTAGCTTTATAATTGTCCTCAGCAAAGGTGTTGGCAACCGTCAAAAAGTTTGGAATTGAACAATTAAAGCAACCTCGATTTTAGTTTAATTTGATATTTAACAATATCTAGTAAGAAAAGAGTAATATAAATATCAAAAACACACATACAAATTAATAAAAGAATGAGAGCTGGGATGGAAGTCAAGTGCATCTCGATAAACATCTTAAACTAGGACTCGACAAAAAAAAATAATAATAATAAATCTTACATTATTACTATTCTTTTACTAATTAAATCACAAAATACTACAAACTAATTTTCTACTCTCTGTTTCTCTGTCTTACCTACAAGCACACCTATTTCTTTCGTCTCCAGTAAACCTGCTTTTAAAAAATACGAATTTTACAAATATCGATTAGGACGTAATCTTTAATACAAAACTAGTAAATAAAAAAAAACAATAACTATTTTACTTTATAAGCCCTAGATTCACGAAGCATCCATTTTTTTTTTATAATTTTAATGTTTAAAGTATCCACTACGAGTAACAATAAAACACTATGATGACTTTACCATATTGAGATAAATATAAGATAAAGTGTTATTATCAAAATGGTTTCTATGGTTTCTGGTTTCTAATGGTTTCTGGGAAATTCTATGGTTTTTCTTACTAAAGATAAATTAACGTGTCGTTTACTTGAACGTTCAATTCAGGGCAGGAGGCAGTCTTCCAAGAGACCAGGATTTTTGTCGGCTACTCGGCCAGCTTCTCAGCAAACCGTGAGAAGGCAACGGCCATTTAATCGCAGGCCTGCCCAGGCAGCCAAAGTTAAGCCAGCTCAGCAAGCAGTTGTACCCAAAAGGCAAACTATTGTTGTCTCAAATCAACGGCCTGCAGCTAAAGTACCCAACCGACAAACTATTATAGTTTCAAATCAACGGCCTGCAGCTATTGTACCCAACAGACAAACAATTTTTGTTTCAAATCAACGACCTGGAGCTATTGTGCCAAACAGACAAACAATTTTTGTTTCAAATCAACGTCCTGCAACAATAACACTGACGGTACGTGCATACAACACGTATTTTTCGAGTTGTAAAATTATATGGTTAAAATAATCTTTTAGTATTTTATACATTTTGTAAATAAAATTCTGTATAAAATTTCAACTTTAAAAGATTATCCTAAATGCAAGCTTTTATTGAAATATTGTTAATCATGAAAAAAGAGATTCTGGAAAAAAAGAACTGAGCAAGATTTTATAAGATTTCGTATAAAATGTTTTATATACAATTGCACACAATGCGCAAAGATACCATGAGTAAGTTTTAATATGCTAGCTTATGCTATTTTGGCATTGTTTCTGACTGTGGCTTTTATGCCGTTGGTGGCAATCACCGTCACTACCTCCTTTTTTCATTCTAGAGAGATCTTTCAAGAAAAATATGAGCTTTTTCCAGAAAAGATTTTTTAAGATAGTTTTGCTCTATGCCTGGTAATATTTTATTCCAGTCTTTTGTGTAGAGCCTCTACATTAAAAAAAAAAATATATATCAACATAGATGAGTAAATTTAATAAGTCTTTGTCAACAAGAATGCAGTCAACGGCAGTGGCGTAGCTAGGAGGCAAGGACGACGGCTGTCCCGGGGTGCAGCCTCTGAGGGGGAGTCAAACTGAGTTTTTTCAATTTTGTTTACTTACATTATGGTAGCAATGGTGGGAGCGGGAAAAAAGCTACCTTGTCCCCAGGCGCTGAAAATCCTAGCTATACCTCTGGCCTAGGGTTCCTTTAAAAGAGCGTAAAAAGGTATTCCCCACCCTCCTCGATGCAGAAACCTATCATCTGTTCCCTTTCCCTTCAAGTAGTCTTCAACCCATGACTACTTTTCTTAAATACAAAGAACACGTATATGAACTTGAAACAAGAACACAGCATTTGTTTTAAGCTCTGCAAAACCCCGAAAGAGGGAGCCTTACTTTAGTAAAAACATCGATATGTGAAATTAAATAAACCAGGGAAAAGAAATTTTTAACTGGATATACTCAAAGAGTATTTTGATATAAGGGAAAGCCCAAGAATTTTAACAGGGGTTTAATAGAAATTAAAAATTCTTTGCTTTACTTACAATGCCTTCTTACCCAGTGGAACTAAAATACCCAAAAAAAAGCTTAATTTCAATTGATTTGAATCTCAAGTAAATATCAAAGAATATTTAGATTCAACCTGATTTTTTTTTAATAAACAGATTACATAAATTTTAGTTTTTTTTATTAATATAAAAATAGTCAGATCTAGGTCTGTGTACAAAACCTAGGGTAGTATAAAGAAGTATTCACATACACAGCAACAAACACAAAAATAACGAACAAAAAACTCAACACATTTAAATTCCTGTCTTCCACTCCTCCACACCTTTCTCTATAAAATTCCTACCGCGATAATTAGGTCTTTAGAAGCAGTCTCCAAAATACCTTAGAGCAGTTGTGCACCTCACGTATATATTCTTGCCAACATAAAGCAAAAGTCAAAAACAAAATCCAACAGAAGTAAATTAAAATAAAAATAAAGCAAATTAATAAAGGTTATTATAGTTAGCTTTAGAATTGTATTATATAACCATAGATATTGCTGTCTGTTTATCTCAGAGATTAATTTCGCATTTGTCGGCACATTCTTTATATATCCCCCAAACTCAGAACCCTAGTTTCACCTCTGCCATTGCAAAGCTGAAAATTATAAAAAAAGACCAAATATGTTTATTGATTTTACTGCCAGTTTTTAACCCATTAAACTCCTACTTTGCGCTCATAATTATAAACGCGCGTCAAACAAAAATGACCAGGAGCGACAAGTAGATATATATTAACTATAATTAACGGCTGTTAATTATAAAACAATAATGTAAAAAGCCGTTAATACAATATTAACGGCTTTTAATTTTTTCTTTTAATGACCAGTCATGGACATATTTTATTTCATCTGGAATGCCCCACCAATATTTGGAGACACGCACAAGAAATTTAACTTCTGAAGGCATTCTTCGTAGCCTCATTTTATGACAAATAAATTTCTTCTAGCAGCTGTCAAAAGGTTAAAAACTGATGATCCCATTTGGTTTTGATAAGAGTGGAAAAAAAACCTGTCCAGGAATAAAAATCCTTAGGAAAATATAAAAAAGCCTGTTTTCTATGGAGAAGTAACAGCTGACAGCTTGATCAACTATACGCTAGTATTGAATTCTAAAGAATAGTCAGTCTATGGTTAAATATTTACTTTTCAACTATTTCCATACAATTTTTTGTATGTGTATACATTGCCTTTTTGTACTAAAATGATCTACGGACTGATGACCAATGTGTAAATAAGCAATACAATGGGCTTCCGGAGCTATTTTGTACATTGAAGACCAATTAACCGAATAGGCAAATAAATAATCTATATGATCTCTTAAGAGTTCAAACCTAGTTTGTATTCTGTTTTATTGCTTTATCGTTCATTACGTAAGTTTGCTATTTGATGAAGATACAACTTCTGCAAGAAACGGTTACAAGTGGGAAAATAAAAAGAATCAATATTTGAAACGTAAATAGGAAGATGTCCCTTTTTTGTGAGCAAGAGAATGTGCTAGTCTACTCTATTTCATGTCTAAAAGTCCCAACTTAGAAAAAAACACGCTCACACCAAAAGGGTACCTCCACACTTTCCCATTGTAAACCTATGAAATATTAGATGTGCAGAATTTACGAGAAAAATTCAGCCTATTTTATGAGGAAACTATTTTCAAGGAAGAAAGAATTTAAAAAGCAGAAAAATTAAGTTTATTCTACTTAAAATAGTATTAGGCACTTAAATGTCTCTTTTTCAGTTTCTTGGTACTTTTGACAGGACCATGTTTTGACAATAGTTTATTGACAAATACCTTCTATTCATAGTCAGAACAGGTTCTTAATTAAAAATCTGTCTTTTTTGAGTAAGTGTCTAATTGCATATATTTCCCATGTAACATAGTTTTGAAAATATTGTTTTTCATTCGGAATCAACTCATAAGCAATGTGTAATAAAATGAAGAAATTTTTGACAACTTTGAAAAAGAGCTAGAACCAACTCAAAGAAAATTCCAAATTGAAAAAAAAACAAAAACACCCTTGATATCAAACTATGGAAACCGCTTAAATGGATGTCTTAAGCCTTGATTGGTAGCACACAGGTAGCATGTCCTATTTTTACCCCAAGGGTAGCCTTGTCGCCCAAGGGTAGTCTGGGAGAGATTTTTTCTGAGTGAGAAGGAAAATATCAAGTGTATTCAAGTAACAAAAAAGATCTTGTCGAGTAAAGCGCAGTTTTCTGTAATTTTGAACTATTGTAGTAAATTTCCTACTTTATAAATGCCCCCTCACATATTCGGTCAATTTCCGCCAAATCATTTACACAATATCACATATTCAATGGGTTATCCCCTTCCAATTCTTTAAAGATTCATACTTCCTTGTTCCACCCTCAACTTGGATACGCTTATCCAGTTTGGCACCCTGACATCTCCCGAGAAGAGTGTATGGTTTTCATAGAAGATGTAATTTCATACACTTTTCTTCAAAAAAAAAAAAAAAAAAAAAAAAAAAAATAGAAACGCTTCATTGCAGGAGAATTATGTTGTCCCTTCGTTTTTCAAAAGATTCAATGACAAACCCTCACACGTAAAACGTTTTCCCCTAAAGACACTCACATCCAGATTCCACCGCCCCGGGGTGCTTCTCAGCTCGCTCCTAACTTGTCCCCCGTTCACTGCTTTACCTCCAGATAAAAAAAAAAATGTTTCTTACATTGAAGGAAACAATTAACAAACATCCTGCTAGTTTCTCTCCTTTCATTACCAGCACAGGTTGTGTATGTTTTGCTTGTTTTCCTTCTTTTTTGTGTTGTTAATGTGCCTTTTAATTTTTTACCCTGTAATTTAAAGAGTTTAGTTTTTTTACGAATTTGAGAAAATAAAGGTTTTAAACAATGAACGGCAGTGTCCACTTTTTCATCAATTTTTCTTTTATATATCTCAAGCTCCTATTAAACCGTTGTTAAGTAAGAAAAATATGGAACGACTATAATCGTAAATTCTTTTCCACTAATAGTATTGAGACATATTCTATCTTTTAGAACGGTCAAAACCAAGGTGTTTCACAGCAAAGTTTCTTCCAGCCACCAGGACGCCCATTTCAGTCACCAGGACGTCCATTCCAACCTCCTGGACGTCCATTCATTTTTAACCAGCAAAGACCGGCTTTCAACCAGCTATTTCAACCCCAACCTCAGCCAGCCATTTTTCCAGAGCAGCAGACTATTAATCAGCAGCCTGTGCAGCTGGTTCAAACTGCAAGGCCAGCCATCATACCGGCGCAGCAGACATTTATTGCAACTACACAACAGCCTGTCTTTTTCAATCAACAACCTGCGCAGCTGGTTCAAACCTCAAGGCCAGCGATCACACAGAAGCCTTTTTCTCAGAACCAACAGAATGAAAAATTAGAAGGAGAAAAATACTTAATCCAGAGACTAAATGAGTGTGGATCACCAAAAGTTACATCAACCAGGATATCTGGTGGCGCAGAAGCAACAAAAGGTGAAAATATTTTTGGTTAAATCTTGACTAATTAACTTAAGGATCAACTTGACAGACTTATTATGCCGTACATATCTCTAGTTTTGCACAACAGTTGTGCAAAGCTTACATATCATAGGCAGCGCGCTAGCGCTGCCTATGTAAAGAACAATGTGGGCACAGTGTGTTTTTTTTTTTCTCCATGCCCGGGCACTTCGTATCGAAGAAGTTGTCGTAGAAACTTCAAAAAGGGCTCATTTGGTTGGAAATTGGAGTGGCCAGTGCCCTTTTTAATCCAATCAAAATTTTGGGATAGGCATTTTGTCAGCGTAAATGATTTCCACATAGAAAATATCCTTTTGAGGAGGACACTGCCTCACAACCCTTAGGGCAAGTGTTTTAAGTTATGCCCAGGGGACATATAAGATTATTAAAGAAGGATTTGTCGTAGAAACTTCAAAAACAGTTCATTCGATTGAAAATTCAAAGGGCTAGTGCCCTTTTCAATAGATGAAAGTGATTGGAGGGCAACTAGCCCCTCCCCCACGTCCATCATTCACCCAAAAACATCCAATCAAAATTTTGAGAGAGTTATTTTGTTTAGCGTAGGCTAGTTGATTTCCAGATTGAAAATATGTTTTTGAGATGGACACTTCCCCAAAACCCTTAGGGCAAGGGTTTTAAGTTATGCCCTGGGGGGGGGCATATAAGGTTTTTATAGAAGGTGTTGTCGTAGCAACTTCAAAAAAGGCTAATTCGATTGGAAATTCAAAGGGCTAGTGCCCTTTTAAATCGTCGAAAGTGATTGGAGGGCAACTAGCCCCCTCCCCTCGCCCATCATTCCCTCAAACACATCCAATCAAAATTTTGAGATAGCAATTTTGTTCAGCGTAGTTGATTTCCAGATAGAAAATATGTTTTTGAGGAGGACACTCCGCCAAAGCCCTCAGGGCAAGGGTTTTAAGTTATGCCCTGGGGGCATATAAGGTTTAAATTGAAGACGTTGTCGTAGAAACTTCAGAAAAGGGCTCATTCGATTTGAAATTCAAAGGCCTAGTGCGCATTTTAATAGTCTAAAGTGATTAGTAATATTTTTGTTGTTGTCGTTTAGACCAGGGCACTTCGTATCGAATGAGTTGTCGTGGGAACTTCGAAAGGAGCTCATTTGATTGAAAATAGAAAGGGCTGATGCCCTTTTTAACAGTTGAAAGTGATTGGAGGGCAACTAATCGCCCTTCCACTCCCACACTCCCATTTGACCATTATGTTTAAAAACTAAATGTTGCCTTAAGATTAAATCAAAATGCACTGTGATAATGCTGATTCCCAATAAGGCATCTCAGCAGTATCCCAAGAATGACTGAGGGTATTATGTTCAAACTTTCGAGGCTAATTCTGCTCTTAAAATTTAACCAGATCAAAATAGCGTAAGTTTATCAAAGCTAGCAAAGAAAGTAAACAGATTTTTTTGCGAATGGTATCAAGTTTTCCATTTCAGGTCAACTAGAGGAGGTATGAAACTAAGCTAAACAGTACTATTTGTGTCCAGAGTTTTAAAATGGTGTATGTTGTTAAAAATTGCTGAAAATTTTTCTCCAGCATACAAATAGCAGGCCAAACTATAAAGTCTTAAAAAACGAAATTTAAAGTGTTATTTTTTTCCCTGAAAAGGCATATGTCAATATAAAACGATCAGAAATTAATTTAAAAAACTTTTTCCACAAAATAAGTTTTTCAAAGAAAAGTAAAGAATTCCATTAAACAAAAAATGAGCAAAAATAAAATCAAATAATCTACCAAGCTCGAAACTACCATAAATCAGCATCGATAAATAAATGAAACCCAAAACGAACAGAAATTAAAATAAATAATCGAGTCAAACTCAAAACGAGCAGAAATTAACATAAGTTGGGCGCAAAACCCCTATGCCTTCCCAAGACCAGAACAAAATTTGCACTTTACTGAAAAAAATATAAATGTTTTTACTTTTACAACTTTCATAAATCAAATAATTTTAACATTTTGATTACTAAATATCAGTATATGTATATTAAACTGACAATTCACATTCATTTGTATTTTCGTAGTTTCGAGCTTGGTAGATTATTTGATTTTATTTTTGCTAATTTTTGTTTAATGGAGTTCTTTACTTTTCTTTGAAATACTTATTTTGTGGAAAAAGCTTTTTAAATTAATACTGTAAAAAGATTTTGTACACACAAGGTGTATCTTTAAGTTTAAATTATCATCCAAAAACTATCAAGACATGTCAATGGCATTTTATCAATATTCTAAACTAGCAGTCGTCTCGTAACTGGCATAACACGATGCCACTCATCTTTGCTCTTCTTGTCCTAAAACTAGTTTTATCGCCTAGCACTACATATATACTGTTTTTGGTGCATATTTTTTTCCAAAATAGAACATTGACAGCACACATAAGAATTTAGTACCATGTTTATTTCTTGAAAATGAAAATAAAAAAATATCTTTTTGTCATCAATATTAATTTTAGCCAACTTTATGCTTAACATAAATTTTACATCCGTCCTATCAAAATACTTAAGTAGGTCTTAACCGAGCAAAAAAACTTCCAACTCCTCTGATAGAAAACTAGAAAGATGTTAATCTTTTTAAGCAAGGGAAGCGAGCGACTGTTACAACTTGAAAGTTGTTACCATAAACAATAAATTTTTTTTATTCCTATGTTTACAATTTTTCGTCTGAGCACTTTAAATAAACAAATAAGTTCAATTTTTTGTGACAATGAATTGAAAAGATGATCAGTCTTTATAAAAAGTTGGAAAGGGTTAATCATACAGCTTTATAAGTCACCATATACTTCTTAGACAATGCAGCTCCTAAACTCAAAGTGTGTCAGCCAAGTGACGGTATTGGTGCTGTTGGCATTTGAATTATTTTTGATAAAACAAAGTGGCTTCCGTAGTCCTTCTTTTGTTAAATTCTTCGCTGCGGATGTCTACCTTAGAGTGTGCTGACCATTGTATATAAATAATAGACAGTCAGATCCCGGCTCAATAATGTTTGGCTACTACAGTCTTGGTGCGTATAAAAGCTCCGTCCATATACTCGTACGTCCTCGTCCATTGGACCGCTGATGGCAGATCAAATGTAAATCCGGGAACACGTATTTTTACAGAAAATTTCTCAAGATGACATTGAAACCAACTCGAGACTTCGAAACCTACTTGTAATTTCTAAAAACATCTAATAATAACATTGCACTACTAATTACCGGCTTTTATGTATGTATTGGAATAAATTAATTTAAAATTAGATTCTTTATAATTTTAATTTTATAAAGGTGAAGCCAAGTTTCATGTTCAAGAGAAATCTGACTTGTATACCCATGAAAAAATCTAATGTTGCTTATGTTTATACGTCCTCCGGAGTAGTTGCATCTCGGTCTGGCTTTGTATAATGGTTGAGATAGGGAATGATCCTACTGTCTATTATTTATATACGGTGGTGCTGACAAAACCAAGTATCTTAAGAAGTACATATTGCTTTTATTAGGTGCTTGGCCATGGATGGCTGCCCTTAGGTACGTTGACGGAGACGACAATCTTAAGACGTTCTGTGGCGGTACACTCATAACAAATCGTCGAGTATTAACAGCGGCTCACTGTCTCCCTGGACCCACTGGATATGAAATGTAAGTTTTCTTGATTATTTCCGTTCAAAAAAAAAAGATAGAAAAAAAAAAAAACAACAACACATTGTTTCTCACGACAGCGGTCCGCTATTAAACAGTGGCACTTGTTTGATGACAACGCGAATCTGAGAAAACATAAGCTGGAAAGGCCATCTAGAGAACAAGATTTCTATTTCGGAAGGCTATTTCAAATTTATTTTAAATTGGAGCAGTCCATGACAAAAAATATTCTATCTCTATAAAATATATAGTATTTGACCAAGGGATATCCCTTCCCCTCCAATGAAATGAATGAAACCAAGTGCCGTAATTAACTAGACTCTACATTATGGTAGAATTTTCTTATCAACTTAGACTCAAGCTACTGTTGAAAACTTATGTCACACAAAAGTTGTATTTAGCCTATAAAAAAAACACATCCAGTTGTTTAAGATAGCGTTAACGTGGTGTTTATAGAATCCCGACGTCATCCATTAGATCTCAATGAATTACAACATAAAGTGTCAATACTTCAGAAACCGGATGTTTGGATTTTTATTATACTTTATAAAAACTGTAAAACTTTTTATTTTTATTTTTATTAACATAATAAAGAAAAATATAAACTATTACAGATATAGGGTTAAACTAATTGTAACCAGTGACCTTCAAGAATTTGCATGGTGCTCGTTCAACTCACGTTCTTATCTTTCATAGTTAAAATTTAGTGCTGCATGACAGATACAAATTGCAAAAGATTTTATTTGTGCCACGAAGTGACACGGGACAAACATCATCAAAGCAATTTTAATTAACGAGAAAGAAGAAAAAATCCAAGATGAAACGAAAAACTCGAGAAACTGAGAAGATAAATGTCAAGGCGAAAACAGAAAACTAATAGAAACTGAAGTCGAAATGACTTAAATTAAGCAACATAAAACTGTTGGAAATACAGTTTTTACGCTAAGCAATCAATCTTTAATGTTTTAGGCCACATTACATTTGTTTTCAATGAAAAGCAACGTCAGAACGAATAACCAGTCAAGTCCACCTACAAAGCATGTACACAGTTTTCCATTTTGGCCAGGGGAAGCTTCAGGGGGGGGGGGGCGCGCGTTAGGTATGCATGAAAACTTAGGGAAACATACGAAAAATACAAGGGTATCCAGTGAGGAGAGGGTGGGCTCACAGTATATCTGTGCTTGCGTGCCTACTGCCTATACAGGTTGTGCTCTATTCAATCGCATAATTCTCACTTTGACGCTACTTGATAGACTCCAGCACAAAACAACAAGCGCAGAACCAACCTACTTAGTTAGTGTATTGAGTTTAACTTTTTTTTTCTAGCTTGAAGGTGAGACTTGGTGATCATGATTTAGAATCTGAAGCTGACGATAAAAATGTAGTTGAAAGGTTTGTGGCCAAGTGGATTAAACATGAAAGTTATGATAAGAAAACGTCTGCGAATGACATTGGAGTCCTTATATTAGACAGAGAAGTCCCTTTTACAGGTGAAAATTCCTCCCTACGCTGTGTACTTTTTCTTTATTCTTTCTTGATCTTCTTTCTTTTTGATTACCTTTAGATATTTTTCAAATAATCACAAAAAATAGAACTCGTTTAAAAAGAGGCAGAGGTAACTCACCAGACTGTTTGAGTCTACACTAACCAAAAAGTGTGAGCCCATTGATAGGAAGTAAAAATCTAAAAGAGCGATGGTTTGAAAACGATAGATATATATATCAAGAGATTGCAAATTTTATGAGGATTTCAAGACATAGCGTTTACCGCCTTCAAAATAACTCACCGAAAACTATTAGCATAAGAAAATTAGAATAACTTTAGAAAAAAATGGAAGACCTCAAAATAAGGGTGTCATTCTACAGGAAACTATTGCATTGGCTAGTTAACAAACTTAAAAACACTGTTCAAAAAGGTGTAGATATTAAGAAAGTATCGTGCCAGAGGATTTGAGTTACTCTATTAATGATTACAGCTAACTTACCCACGTTACGAGAGCGCAAAATCACTTATTTTCTTTTGTGCTCAAAATCACCATAAAAGACCTGTACATAACTGTATGATGAAATTTTGTATTTGTTGATCGGTGTATTCTGTTCAAAACTAGCATTGCAGCAGCAAATTTGATAGTGTTTATATATTCATGATTTTGCACATATTGCCTTGTATAAGTTTAAGGTCTCTTGTACTTATTATTGAGGGTTCACAGATAAAGCTAACAAAACTAATTCTTAAAAACTGTAATTTCAACTTGTCTGTTTAGACCAAATAGTAAAGGTCCAAGATCAAATTTAAAAGCGTGGGTTTCCCACTTACAGCCAGCACTACGGCCATTGGTTGTTTTAAAGGAGAGGATGGCGCGTTCTATTGTGTTACAGGCCGACTCGCTGCGCCAGCCTTAGATAGGTAACAATCCAGAAATGCCCTTGAATAAAATATAAGATTTTATAAAAATACTTTAAGAATAGAGGAATAAATTAGATACAAAATTTACCAAAGAAGAGAAAAGCGATTTTATTTCTATACGCGCTAAAAACTTTTTACCCCTAACCGGAACAATTGAAACTTTATAAGATTATAAATGAAAGGCACAAGATGGTTACGGAATAAAATCTGACTTTGAATAATTTCAAAATATGCCATGGCGACTGCAAGCTTTTATTTTTAGTCTTAAAAAACGTAAGACAAAGATTGGGTACCAGGATTCTTTATTTTACTTCTTAGTAAAAATTGGAGATAAAACCGTTTTTAAGATATTTTCAAAATATCTGTTTAGCACTTCTATACTTAAAAGTACTTTCAAAAATCTCGAAGATCCCAGTATTTATAACCCAATATTTTTCAGGGCATTCAAGAACTATAAAGTCGTCTATTAGTAGTATCAGCACAATGAATTAAAGGGCAGTGGAATAGTTCTGAAAATATCTAATTTCAGCAATGGAACATATCCACTTGGCTTCGAGTTGGTTTATCGTTCTCAGGTGTTAATAGAAACAATAATACTTGTCATTAGAAGTGATCTTCGAACCTAGAATAATCGGTTGTAGCTATGGGCCATTCACAATGAGATTTCACTCTTACCAAAATTTAGTTAACACTATTTGAGCTAATCAAAATTTCTCATAAAATAATTTCAGCCTATCAGAACATTCTTTGAAAAATTATTAAAATTAGTAAAATCACATTGGGAAAGGTCTTTCACTGAACTTCAGGGCCCTGTATCCCAAAATTACTTTTCTGGATTCAGTCTGCTTTAACCGCAGAAATGCATAAGCAAAGCTACAGAGTATTCTTTGAAGGGATCCCAGTGGTCTTTCACTTGCTTTTGTTTATTTTTCACTTACGTTCATGAGAATGTGTCGAGCAAAAAGAATATCAACAATTACACAAAATTCATTTCAAAGCTGCAAATTAACAAATTTGGGCTGTTCTTTCGTCAAAAATCGAAAGACAGTAAAATTACAAAATCCATAATTTCAAATAGGTCACGCTACTGCACCTATGTAACTAGTTACAGAGTTAGGTCACCTAAGATAAATGTGCTGATTAGCCCACCTTCTTAATCCCCCTCCCCTCTCTGTTTAAATCCTCTGCTTCATCCACACTCCAGATAATCCCCAGAGGTTTTGTTATTAAGAGAATAGATGGCAATTCAATGGATTAACACTATGTAAAGTGACTCATTGGATCAACATAAAGTGAGTCATAGGCTATAATAGGCTGACAAATCAAATATTTCATATTTTTCAGATTTTGTAATGCCCGTTTGCTTGCCAGTTACTCCGACGACAAAAAATTCAAATTTTTTGAATAAAATATCGTATGTAGCTGGATGGGGAGCAAAAGACTTTGGTAAGTTTTATTTAGGCAAATAACTAAGTGCATTTTTTTTTTACTCCGAATAAACAGCTAGGACGTCCCCAAAAAAACAACTTCAAATCTAAATATAGCATATATGGTTGACGCCCCACTGTACCGGTTGGTAACGCCTGAAAAATAGCGAAATCTCTTTTTTAACTTGTCAGAATAAAACATATAACGAATTCTATTACTACGAATTACATAACATTTATGACAATTACTAAACATTTATGAATTGAATTCATACTACAAATTACAATTTATAAAGTAAATTGCTTTGATTTTGTAAGTCATAGCTGAGACTGGAGCTAGACGTTAGTTATACAGGATCTTTGAGGTAAGCAAAGAAAGCGAATTTAAATGAATTTTTAGGAGTCAACTTCAACAAGCCCATAGCAACATGCATTTAGTGCAGTCTCTAAAATAAAAACGTTAAACCAACATTAAAACCGATAATCAGTATATTCCACCAGACGATCGGAATATCTAAGTCAAAATAGTTAGTCATCTTCCTCAATTATAGTTTCATAGACAAATTTGCCTCAGAAAGAACTTCGAATTTCTACTATAGCTGCCCCTTGCTAGACATAACATGGAAAAAATAATTGGAAAACATGGGAAACATAATGGAAAACATGTTAAGATAATGTTCATGTGAGATAAAAATAGCACTAACTTTTAAATTAAGGAAGAAGAATAAATTATGGAGTTTTACAGTAACACACTCAGAAATGGGAACAATTTAAGAGTGAAGCATAAGCATTTACAATGAGCCAAACCGAATTAATCATTAATTCGACACAAATTCGTGGCACTCAATTTCGGGTGGAGCGCCACCCTGGTATTGATTGCATTTATTATTTTCACCAAAACTCTTACAAACTAACGTATCATGATTCAGTTCAAAAACCTATCAACGTTTGAGATTCAATTTTGGGAATGATTTATAACCATATAATTGCTTTTGCCACATCGCAAATTTCGATATTTAAATGGAATCAATTTCCTTTGGCGAAAGTTTTTTGAAAAAAAATATAGACCTTCAGCAACAGGGCGACACAAAAATTGAACTGGAATAAGGTTGATCGAGAACCCAAGATGGCACCTTACACTTTAATTCAAAGAAACTGGAGAAACTTCAGTAACAATGAAAAAAAGAAAAAACTAGAAAAGAATTTATTAAGAAAAAAGTTTTCTTTTCATCAGGGTATTTACCAAGGGCGAATGGTTAAGAACAGGAAGAAGGAACTCTACATCCTTTTCCAAAGACAGAAGAACCCACGAAGTTTTACAAAGTGTCTTCTTCACGAGAGCCTCGCTGCTTCTTAGAAATACTAGCATCTTCAACGATAAATTAGAGGCCTCCCACAAAAGATTGGCATGGACTCTTTCGACCTTTAAAAGTAACCAGATCTAATAGACATAATTTGATCAGATAAAAAAAAGCTTCATAAGAAACGCTAAAATAATTAAAGTTGACAAAATATTCTTCTTTTAGCTGGTTTAACAAGCAACACACTTCAAGAAGCGAGAATTAGGGTTTATTCGCAAGCTCAATGCAAAAACGCTTATACTGGGATACGGAATACGAAGATTGATAAAACCGTCATATGTGCTGGAGTGCCCTCTGGAAGACAAGATGCGTGCCAAGTAAGTGTATTGTTTACTTTACTCTTAAGAAAAAGCCAGGATGGACAACAAAATAGATATCCACAGTTAAGTCTTGAATCCATTACCTAACACCTAATTAGGCAGACTGCATTGGGGGTTGGCTCCGAGCTTTTTGTTCATAAATTCTATACAACACAGCTAAGCTACACTGGTTGCTTTTACAACTTGAGGCTGACCTTTGTTCAGGAGGGGAAGTCCTACCAGGGTGCCATCCAACTACAGCTTTTAATGCACCGGCTAGTTTTACCTCTTTCATAATTAGTTCCATACATCCTATTTGATTTATTGTCGAAAATATTACATTTTGGTAGGTACCTAGAATTAATTTCATTATTTCTAATAGGCTCAAAGCCGCAATTTCTATGCATCTTTTAACATTGATTTTAAAAGCAGTTTCATCTTTGAGAACTTAGAAATATCCATTAATCAGAATTCAGTGCAATGTTGTGTCCTTTACTAGGCTATAGATTCTCAAGGAGCGCCACTCCTCAAGGTTATCCGGCAACGCCGTTTGAAGCCATGTTTCTGGTTAGACCAACTCGTGAAAGGTCCACCCTGACGCCACTATGAGGCCATGCAAGTACAATTTTTAATAGAATGGGATGGAGGATGAGCGAGCACAGCTGAGTTGGCCTCAAGCGAATTGGTGCTGGAGTGAGTTGTTAGTAGCAGCAGTAGTATGGTAGTTTACACTTGACCACCCTAACTTCATAGATACGACGAAGGGAGTTTCACTCGAAGCAATCACGAGAATTTTTATTTCATAAAACTAATACTGTGTTTCGTTCCAGAGTATAAGTGAATGACAGGATTTATGAGTGGAATGGAAAAAGCCATAGGTCGAATTTTAACCAGCTCTATTTCGTTTTTAGGGGAAAAAAATCTTGGATGCTGTATTCCATCAAACTAAACACAAAAATTATACTGCAAGGACAAATATTATTCTATCAACTAAACCATGCTACTACTGCTGCTACTAACGCACCGCAGGACTTGGCCAGATGAGAACAACACACTCTCGCAAGCTTGTCCTAAACCCACTCTAATCGAGGATTTCCTACATAGTCCCTCCCATAAATGCCCCACTTGCTTTAAATATTTTCTTTTTAATCTTTCCACCTTATTCAAAAACTTCTTACATTTGGTTTGACCCTAGCGGGATTGCCAAAAAGCAAAGTTTTTGGCAAACTATCATCCTTCATCCAAAAAAAGCCAAAACTTTTCAACCTTCATTTCACTACGTAAATTAGAAGATGAGATATAACTATATTTGTGCACAGCTTATTGTTGTATATGCAGTCGTTAAAACGGGTACATAAAACTATCGAAAAGAATAAAATATTTTTTTGTGAAACATGTAGCATACAGTACTGAGCTTTTCGAAGTGCTACGAAACTCGAGATATATATGTATAGATTCATCTGTGTGAACATGAAATATTCATAAAAACAAACGATTTAACTACTGATTTTCTGAACTACATCCCAATTTTAGGGACGGGGATCGGCTATTATTCAGGAAGAGATCCCTAACTACGCTTTGATAAGTGTCCAAGAAAAGTAATTGAAAGAAATACAAAAATCAGTAAAATTTTGAATTTTAAAGCGCAACACATAACTATAAAAGAAGTTTCACAAATTAAACACAAGTCTGGATGGGGCTCCAAACTTAATGTTACCTTCTATGTTTTAAATGTGGTACTAATGCCCGAGTCACATTGAGATTTTACTAGTGCCGAGAGTTAGCGTTTTTTTTTTTTTTTTGGTATTATCAGAGACAAGCCTCATCAGGTTCGCGGCACTTAGTTCTTATCAGACCTCTACGCGCTACCTCTTTACGCGTTACGGACAGGAATTTAATTTAGGGAAGTGCTGACAAACGATGGGACCAAAAACGACTAAACTTTTAAAAATTAAAAGAATAAAATCGTAAAAGTATCGAATTTTTTTGGTCGCTCTGGCCAGAATTCCAGCCTCTTCGCCCATCCGCCCCCCGCGTACGTACCTGGCTATATGGTAGATTGTATCTAAATAGAGCAGTGAACAATTTGAAAGATGTGTTGCGATTTTCAACGATCATATTTTCTAAGATTTTTCTTTTCTAGGGAGATTCTGGAGGCCCACTAATGACTCCAGTAGGAGGAAAATTCTACCTTATTGGTATAGTTTCAAAAGGCTTAGCCTGTGGAACACCAAATGTACCTGGAATTTACACACGAGTGACAACGTTTATGGATTGGATTACCAACGAAATAAATTAAACAATTTGAGGATATTGTGACATCAATGCAAAACAGTAAAATATTGAATATACTTTACGTAAAAGAAAATTTGTATCACAGTTCTGCGCAGTTAGTTTGGTCGTCAAACGGTTTTCTTCTGAGTTTGTACTTAGTAAAATTCCAATACGCAACTAATGAACGAGGCTCACCACAGGATAGAGGGTCCTGGTATGACCCCCCCCCCAACACAAACGTGAAGACCTTGGGTACGCCATTTCTTCCACAATTCCACAAATGTGAAATGTTTTCGTTTATGCGACGCAATAGTGACAAATCAAGATAAGCAAAAACTTCGGGAGAATGGGGAGGCAAGGTTCAGGTATAATAGCGTCCCTTGAAAACTCCTTGGGGCCACATCCCCACTCAAAGGGCTTAAAGGAGTCCCACAATAGTTATAAAACTTCTTTTAGCACACTAAAATGGAAATTAAACCGATATCATCAGCCACATCGCCCTGAAAACTTTGCTCCCATGTTGATACATAGACTGATTCTAATGCATAACTATTTGTAATAAACCAGTTTTAGCTCACAAAATAACAAGGAGGGAAGAGGCAGGTTATAAATTAATACATAGTGACAAAACCTAAGTTTAAAATCACACAATTGCAATCTTAAAATGAAAAGTGCGTATTTGGGTAATTGTTATGACTTCAGCCACCTGACCTTTTTTGCTTTTTATTTAGATCGACCTTCATTGTTTTTTGTTGTTATTCTTTTCTATATTGACCTAAATCCCACTATTTTCGCTTGTTATATTTCTTCGTTATATCTAACCAAAATTCCTCTTAAAAAATTATATTTTTTGCTCAGCTTTTTAACATAACTTTTCTAGAACATACCCTCTGTACACCACTATTTGAAAATGATAATCAATATAAAATAATATCTTGAAGTGGTTCTCAGTAAATATTCATAGCTAATGGGACGCAAGAGACTTGCTTCAGCCTTTCCGATACCTTTATAATAGATTAAAAAAAAAAAAAAAAAAAAAAAAACGAATAGTCACAAACTAGATTGCCAATCCGACACCAATATAATGGTCAATGGGAATGCCCTTCAGTAAAATATTAGAAGTCAAAAATATAAGGTATAAAGTATATAAAGTATAAAAATATAATATATATCCCATATAAGAAAATATTGGAAGTAAAAAAAACTTCAATATAATTGTGTTTTATTATTGATGATTATTTTTTTATTTTCTGGACAATGTTGTCCATTCCAATTAAAAAAAAAAATATTTCCCCTTTATTTCTTTAACATGCAGTTTTTTGTTTGAAAATTTTCTTTTTCACTTTATTTTCTATTCTAGCAAAAAGGGGATTTTTACGCAGTTCATTTTTATGATGTTGCACTAGAAAATAATTGTTTGAGAGCGCAGCAACAACGGAAAATGATCTGCCAATAAAAATACAATATATTGCTGAACTATCTACAAAATTAGAAACTCTACTATCTGACCGTTAATAAACAGTGTCCTTTTCATAGACACAAAACATTGATTGAAACAGCTGTATTGTCATGTCTAATATTTTATAAAATTCTACGATTCAAAATACCAATGGTCACTATGTTCTTTTAACAAAAAACCATTCCTAAAATCTAAAGCCTTCTGCACTGGCCTTCCAACTAGACATAACTCACTTATTTGAATCCAAGAACCAACACACCTGCACAAAATAGTTCGTCGCTTCTTATGATAAAGAAGAACACCCGGTCTAACGTTTAAATCTTTCGTCAGAGGTGTGGCAACATTGTTGGACACTGGAGGCTCTAATTTTTCTAACTTGACAGTCTTAGAACCCCACTTAGTAAATAATGGTATAGCACCGTGCAATCCACGCCATCTATTATACAGATCAATGGCTGTGATCTTGTTCCAGTCAAACTTCCCGTACGAGGAGTCAATCTTTGGAGCTTGAAATAAAAATTTAAATCACAAATCAATTGAATTGTCTAGTGGCAAATTTGACTGATGATGAACAAAAAAGGGGAAAGACTTCAAACAGATTAATTATTGGTGGTTTGATTTATAATTGAAATGAAGCGAAAATGTATAACAGTAGTTAAAACTTTTAGTTAAAATAACCAGACACGTAAAGACACGAAAAGACACTAATAAAAACCCAAACATTTCGGTTTCCTATCTGGAGCCATTTATGAATGAAAAAACCTAGTCTTTAAAAATATAAATGTCTTTAAAAAAAATAAGAAAGGAAAATTGAAGTAATCTTTGTATTTCAAATTATGTCCAAGATAAATGCAATTATGTTTGAAAAAGTGAATGAAATTCCTATTTCTTAATCTGGCGGAAGTAAATTGATTTTTCAAATCAGCACTAATATTCCCAAGATTTCTTTCATGATGTTGACCTTCTTAAATTTTATTTAATTTTAATGAAATAGCTAGAAAGTGTTTCAAACTATATTAGAAAAGCTATGGAGCTACGATTATAAAGTAGTATAAGAAATTAAAAAAGTTTTTATTTTACTGCACTAACCTTCAGGTGAAAAGAAGATCATTTTTTTCTATCATGTTCAAGAGTGTGGAGAACAATTTCGAGGATATTTTTGAGTGTTCAGCAACGTGGAGAACAATTTCGAGGATATTTTTGAAAGTTCAGCAACTTTAAAGCTACTCATTGTTTGATGGGTGATGTTTGCCATTTTTGCAGTACTCCTTATTTTTTTAAAGGACTTGCTTATTATTGTGCAAAAATCAGAATCAATGCTTTAACACTGAAACGTCAAAATTGTAAAAAGTGGACTTGTTTACTTTGGCATATGAAAGATTCAATAGTAGAAGAAATGGAACACAAGTCATGAAAAAGTAAATAAATCCACCAATCGTTGACCCCACCCGGCCTCAAAATACATTAAACTTTGAGCATACCACAGTTAAAAGCATAAACCGGTAGTCAGGGTCGTCACGCATGGGGGGGGGAACGCCGCCAATACTTTTGGTCATTCGGTAAAAAAAAAATCGGTAAAATCATGGCGCTTTGCACCACGATTTTTCCGACGCCGTTAAAATTCTTTGTTCGTTTTAATAAACACAACCAAAATACTGACCCCCCCCCCCCAAACATTTTGGCTAGTAACGACACTGCCGATAGTAAAAAAAGAAAATATTGTAGCATGTATTATAAATACAACAACGGTATCTATGCTACGACAGAATTTGATATGAGCAAATTTTATTTCCTTTAAAAGCAAGTAAACTGTTGTTTCATAATTATTTTTAAGCAATATTCATACGGTTAAAACAAAATCTGACAAGAACGTTTAGCACAGTCATTTCACATAATGAGCGTACTATCAAAGTAATCAGAGTATAGTTTAAACTCATGAACTTAAGTTGGAACACTGCTGTCCTTCATAATTAACAGATAGATTCTCGGTCAGTATGACAAATTTTAAGCAAAAACAATGAGCAAAATGAAACAGGTGGGTTTGGTTTGCTATTGCTATGAAAGGAGACAATACTGGTTTGAAAAGCTACTTCTCTTTCTTCTTTAGATTCTTAACGTTATGCCTTTAAGGATTATGAGTCTATTTCTATGTGCAAAACTAAAATTGTAAAAAAAAATGGAAGTATTTATGAATCTACCATAAAAAGTTACACAAGGAAAATTTACAAATTTTTTTTTCTATCGGTACAAGAAATTATTACTAAAACCCAAGACCTGATGTAATTTTTCGCCTTTTTTAATTAGATTCCACACCTTCAATACAAATCAAAGAAATCTCAGGGAGCAAAAACCTTCCTTTTCTACATTTTTTTAACACCACCGTTAAGAATAAGATAATATTTATAATTTTCAAATGCTAACAAACAAAAGCTATTTTCAACTTTTATCTTTCATCCTAACGTTTTTTCTGTCTGCATATTTTTAGAAATGAAGCAGGATTTACTAAGTTTAAGAAACTTCTTTGTTTGATTTTTTTTTTTATTATTACAGGCTTCACGGCTCTATCATAAATGATGATTTAACGCTAGTCCTAGTAGTTACCTCATTTTCTAACACTGAGGGTACTTGTTATACTTTCTCTTGAACGCGTCAAGGGAAGGATTTTTCGGGATTACCTCTGCCGGCAATCTATTCCATGTGGCAACCGATCACCGGGCGAAACTTGTTTTCAGATATTCTTGGTGGGGAGTGCCCTGCTCCAGCTAGTCCTGACGAGCTGTGCTTGGGCGAGTTGATTGAAAGGGCTTTGTTTTATCAGGAATGAGCTTTGATAGCTCCTCCGATGGACGGTTATGCAAGTACTTATATAAAACCAAAATTGAAGCCACATCGAAACGTTCCAGGATCAGCTGTGGGGTTTTAGCTTTCGTGTTGCCAGAGGTTGCTGTACACACTGCTCTATTTTGAATATGTTGGAGTGGAGCGATGTGGCTTTTTGGTGCACCAGCGAAGAGAGGACATGCATATTCCATGACAGGTCTGATGCAAGAATTGAAAAGTGGCAGAATAGAATCATCAGGGAGAAGGCTTTTGCATCTTAGGATAACTCCTGATTTTTTGTTGCAAGAGGATCTAATTTTACTGAGATGCTCGGTCCATGAGAGATCCGAAGAGAAATTAACTCCAAGTATGCGCAGTGTATCAACTCGCGTTATTACCTCTCCTTTGAAGACGAAGTCAGGATGAGCCATCATATTACGCGCCTTAGAAATTAGGCGCTCTTTCGTTTAATAAACTTCTTTGTTTGATTAAAGAATAATTATTTTATTTGTAATCCCAGAGCAATGCCCTGGAATCGTTTCTTTCATTATTATAACAAAATGCTTTGACAATAAATTACACTTGGAATTAACAACTTTTAGCATGGGTTAGAAAAATTGATACACATTTAGTAAAACTATCAAATCATTTGTATATATAACATTTTGGTTTCCGTAGCATCTCCAAGATTTTTCTCTTTTACAAATATTTTCGTATCTTCTATAATTTCATTAAAAAACCTGAAGTTCCCAGTGAAAAGTTCTATTAAGAGTTATTTTTGTGAGATTTTCTTGGAAAAAGGTCATTTTTTGCAACAAAATCTACAGAGCCGAAACTTCGGTTCCCTATCCAAGTCTTGAAATATTTATAAGGTTCAGTATTAAGGTAGATAAAGCCAATCTTTGGAACAATTCGAGGAAATTATGCCCAAAATAGCTAAAACAGATAGTGCGTTCGGGCATTCCAATATTAACCTGTCCGACAAGACCGATTACTTACCCTTAAGGTTTCACAAAACGTAAATGACGTCAGAGGGTAGTAAGATTACTACCTAAAATAGTCTGGATTAGTTGTCGGATAGGTTACACCTGCTAACCCAGGAAAATGCAGGATAACAGAGGATAACTGATGTCATATCTAAACTAAAAATTCAATCTATATAAAAAGTGAAAAATATGTGAAATTAGATGTAGAGAACAAAAGGGGACTGTAATTGTGCAAGGGGGCACACCTTCAGGGGTTAGTAAATAAGCTATGCTTATAGTGGAGCACACGTGATTAATGTTGTTATTTACCTAGTTGCCTATACCATTTCAGGTAACAAGTTGCCTTAAGAGTATTTGTTGTTATATTTTGCGAGTTGCATCCCAAGAAGTTAAAATTAAGCGAATAAGACGGATAAGAGATGCTCAAATGCACTCAGTGCTTAAGAAATAAATTCGTGGACTAAGTTCTACTGTGTGCAATGAATTAGATATTTTAGCAATTGCTGATTTTTTCTAGAAAATGTGATTTCCATGTGAAGTAGCAGTTAAAACAAGCCTACATAAATTTATTTTCAGCTTTTACTAGAGATTCATTATATTTATCGTAATAAATAGGTCTTACCGAGTTTTAGCGAAAAGGAAAATATTCAGTTAACCACGGAGTTTATACTATATTCCTTTTTAACTTGATCCGCTTTAACACTGAACTTTCAATTTACCATTAGAACTTACCTAGCGTGACCCCATTTTCTGACTGAGGAACAGCATTAGCCAGCTTCTGTGCTAGATCTGGCAGAGCATCATCAATCAGCTCTGCACCCAAAACAGCCATCTGGGGTGTAAGTTCTTGTCGTGTAATATTTATAGGAACTGAGATCTTCTTCTGTGAGACAATTTCACCTACGTCAAACCTACTTAGATTAACCAAGCAGTAACTTCATATCGTCCTATCCGAGCGATAAGGGGACGCGCACAAAAATGTAAATTTTAAAGTAGAGTGAAAAAATGTTAATGTCCTTGCTGCAAAGTTCACAATGAGCCTAATAACTAGGGGAAAACAGCGTTCGTTTCCACCAATCTAGGTCACAAGAATCAAGTTCAAAACTAAACAACAAATTAGAAAACGCTATGAGAGACATAACAACCGATATACCTATTTCCAAATTGAGGGAATATAGACAAATAGGCTGGAACTTTTACTCTTGAATCTATCGTTAGAATGTGTCTATTTTGGATGTCAGCCTATATCAAGCAGCTTATTTAGGTCTTTACCGCAAAAAGTTGTGTAACTTTTTTGTAATTAGTTGCAGGCTAGACAAAAAATAAAACTTTTGCTTCACAGTGATTTACTATGAATAAAATTAAACTGTTATTACTATCAAGTTAAAATAAAAGCCTTTCAGCAAGACATTTCTGCCCAATCGACCGGGGCGGAAATGTGACGTCAGTTTTAGGAAGTAAACGGTTTAGTAGGTCAAGCGTGCAAGTATGCAAGTATTGGCTAAGTTTCGAACAAAATTCTGGCAAAAGTGACACGTTCACAAAAACTTACTTTTATTTTGTTTATTCGAAAGGTCTTTCTCTTTCTCTCTTTCTCTAGCTTTGATCATTATACAAATATCTATGGAAAAAATGTCAAAGTCCTACATTTATAAGCAAACAAGTATCTCTTTACCAAGGCTACTACTTATTTAGGGTTTGAAACCCATTGCTTGTTTAATTTTCATGGTTTTCTAATATGTAATAGTTTTCAGTCACGAGTAGCACCTTTTCCAAGCACTTCATAGATTGGGTTGATACTTTTTTAAATAAGTTTTCCTTCAGAATTTGAATAATATACGAAATATACAGCTTAGACTGAAACTTAAGTTAACGCTGAACACGACTTTTCCAATAATATAAACAATAAGTAAAAGTAAGACTATGGTTGTCAAAACACACATACCTAGGAAAAGCTTAGAATAAAGCTAGAAGAGTGAAAAGCTTGTTCAGTGTGGTTCTTACTCAAACCAAACACATTATATTGGCAAATGGGCTTTACTTTCCACCATAATTCATATCTAAAGATTTCTGAATTGTTCAGCGTAAATCGGAAGCTTTTCTGTGCCCAGCCAAAAGAACTGATAAAATAAAAAAAACGGATGAGCTAACGATTTTGCTGTTAGGGTCTCTTTAAAATCCATGCTATTTAAAATAAACAACGAATTTTAAAATTTTCAGGTATTTTTCTAGTTTAAATTAAGAAATTAGTACAAAACTAAAAAAAAAAAAATATAAATAAAAAACATCGTAGCATAACACAACGTCTATTTTAGCTCTCATTTTGACATTTTCCTATTAAAAAATCATTTGAAACAATAGATTAGTAAATCACCTTGTATAAATTCATTAAATTTAGATTTTTATTAGTTTAAACTCTATTCAATAAGCAATTTTAAATAAACTATTTTAAAACAAACTCACGTTTAAAAATAAATCATTTCAAAGATAAAAAAATAATTTTTAAAATTAGATCAACACTTCAACCACATCAACTACTTGACAATACATCACTAGTTTTGCAAGAAAGATTGTCATAAGATGTATGGGTCGCTGGCTCTTTAAACAGAAAGAATCAGAGGAAAATTTGATTTATAAAGTAACCATGATCCATGGCCTAATACAAAAAAAAACCGAGACCCTGAGGATAATCCTAGCATTAACCCTGTAGCACCTATTACGTGGAAGTTCTACAATAGGATAACTCATGTTGCATGGCTGGCCACGACCAACCAAGATAATATCATAAACACTGGTACTTTTGATTATTCACCTTCAACTAAAGCCCGTCCTAATCTCAATTTTATCGTCAGTATTCTTATTGTTCCTTTAAAAGAGAAAATTTTACCTATGAGGATGTATTTTCATTAGAGTAACACCAACTTCCTCATCTCCAGCCATTAGTGCATGCATAATTGGAGCTGCTCCTCGCCATCTGGGTAATAGCGACGCATGAATATTTATCATTCCGCTAAATAAAGAAAAAAAAAATCAGAGACAACACAGCATTTCCAATAATCCAAGAAATTAGATATAAATAACCTTGATTATAGGGAATCGATTGGATATCAATTAGATATAAAAGAAATAAAAGAAATAATCAAAGAGATTTAATCAAAGAAACAGAAATTGACTCCACAAGTTTTAGAAAGTTTGATGGATAGAACTTGCGGTCCTTATATTACCTAATCAAAGATAATATAATTTTATGCAATTTCCTTGTAACTTCTCCTCTGCTTAACACAGTAGCTCTCGTTGTTGTAAATAACGACACCATCTATTTGGATGTTAAGTGTAAGTTTTTAAGTATGAAAAATGCCTACTACATTGCTTCTTATCTAGCTAATTTTAGGATATAGGAGAATATAACAGAACGGTTCTCAATGACTGAAGGACATTATAATTTACAAGCATATTTCCAGGCAAGTGTTCCCATTAAAACACTCTAAAGTTTCATTCTTGTATAATTTTTAAGAAAAAAAAGTACAAAATCGTATCTTCGAATCCCCCCCCTCCGCGGAATAGCAATAAGCTTATGATTCGTTGAAATTAACGCCAAACAATCTAAAATAAAATACATACCAAACAGCGAGTAGCACCCGAACAATTGATAAGCATGGGAAGAGTACTATCCATTCAAGAGGTTAAAAAATTGCAAAAAATCGCTAAGAAGAATCTAATTTTGAAAATAACCCACAAATGGAACTTCAAACCATACTTTGCAACTAGACCTGTAAGAAGACTAGACGTTATTCCAAAGTATCGTTACGAAGTATTGCAGTAAACAATTTACAATTCTAAATTATCGCTTAACATACAAACACATGGTGCTGTGTTGCAATTTAGAAATATATTTTCAGAACAGAAAAGGAAAAATATTAATGCTCAAGACTATACCAGCAAACTAAAACGGTTCCAATCAAGCAATTTCGGATTAAACGAAGGAATTTTTGGAGGTTTTGAGAGTTCAGATGCAAAAATAGATTAAAAAACAAATTTTTAGAAAATTAAGCAGCTTCGACTAGGAATAAATGAGGACAAACAGGCGATTTTGGATATCCAGACAATCTTTCAAGTCGATAGCCTTCCTTTGCCTACCCAGTATCATTAGCAAAATCCTCGGTGGATGCATATAATGCAAGCCATGGTGATGACAGTTGTCAAGTATAGCTCTAAAACATGGGGATTGTTAAATATTTTCCAAAAGAATTTTCCAAGCACTTTTTCATATTCGTTTGACTGGCCGTGTACCAAACAGTAAGCTGTACAAAAATACAGTTCTAAGCCACTTTCTAGAGCTATACTGAAAGAAGGATTAAGATGGCTAGGTCAGTGTTTCCAGATGAAGCAAGACAGATTACCAAAGACTCTAGTTCTCGGAGCTAAAGGAAAAGCAGGTCACCCTCAAATTGGATGAGAAGAAGTCAGAAGAAAGGATTTAAAGGAAATTGGAACTAAATAGGAAGGATAAAGAATGAAGCTTTGGGTAGATTAGGGTGGGAAAGAAGCAAGCACAGCTGCTTTGGCCATATTTGTCCTAGCTCGGGGTGATTTATTTTTAGTAGAAGTAGTACCATCCTTGTGCTATTTTTACAAAAAGAGCACAAAATCACCCTTTTGGCCCTACCCACAAGTATAGAAATAAACTTGGGATTCACAAGAAATAGCAACAAACAATTCAAAATAAAACATGTTTCCAGCGAATAATAGCGGTTGAATGGTTGATAAACATGGAAATAACCAGATATCCATTTCCATGAAAGTTCGAAAGCTTATTAAAGAAAAGAATGTTAAAATTTAAAGTTTGAAAATAACTTACAAAGGAAACATCGAAATAATACGTGACGGAATTAAGTGCCCAAAAGAGACAACAACTCCAATATCATATTCACTTGCTTCTAGGTCTTTTACAGGCCATTCCCGACTTTGAAGCTCTTCTTTGGTTACAATCTTCGCTACAGGATTCGAAAAAGTATATTTTGCTGATGTTACAACGTCTACTCGGGATATATACCGTCTCCGTCTTCTGAAAATATAAGATATATGCGCACAGTTTTAGTGATTCCATACAATGGGACCAGTTGTAAAGTCTGACGATCAATGATAATGTAAGGAAAAGGCTACACCCAATAAATAATATCCCTAGGTTATAAACCGAAAATCAAGAAATAGCATTATATTGTCTTAGCAAAAATAATGTCAATATCGAATCAGCCAGAGAAATTAAAAATTTAATATCAATTTAATTTTTTTTTTATGCAAGTCAATAATTTCAAATAAGTTGTGTAAATATTAGCATCTCGACGGTCCATTGGAATAAGGAAAACTTTCAATAAGACCTTTCAGACGACTTCAGGCCCCTACAACTAGTGTTTCCTGGCAGAAGCAAAAAGTTATTCTAGGTCATACACAATAAAACAATTTAAGTTACTAGCTGTGGCTCCGGCCTTATTTCCTGAAAATTTAAGCCTAGATCACTGACAACATAATCTTCATAAAACAACTTGCATAAAGTCGCTGCAGTAACTTATATTCGTTGCATAAAAACATCAAGAAGCTCATGTGATGCATGTTTTCATCTTTTCCTCAGATTAAAACTTTCATCTTATTGTTTATTGGTTTTATTATTTATGTTCAAGCAATAACACGAATTTCAAATGCAATTCGTATTAACCTTTAGTCTAGTTTAGGGTCTTGACCATAGGGTAAAAATCAACATTTTTCAGAACACAGACAAGCTCAACAGAAAAGTATAAATAGTAATAGCTAAAACAGTAAAAATCTGAACGAAAAACTGGCAATTCCGTTTGTTATTATTCATTCGGCTTTTTAGTATAATGGTGTACTATAGTTCAACTTACAATCAATAAATGAGAAACACCCCAACCAACAACAAAAAGTTATTAGTCCGAAATAAAGGTTGTTTACGGGTTGTGTTTAGGATGACTTCAGTATAGATGACAAAAGTTACACAGAACTTCAATCCATGTGATTTATAATTCCCCTCCCTTTACACCCAAATTTTTAGGCAAAAACGAATTATACAAAAATTCTTGTTTTTATTTACATGGTCTTGAGAAAAATCCTCACCCTCCCCCGCACAAGTTTCCATGAATTGGCACCCTCGCTTTTCCAGTCTCATCCCATTGAAGTTTGCAGTTATTAGTTTCTTTCATTCCTTTAGGCTTTTATTTCTCAGTTTCTGTTTCATCTTTTTTCTCTATTATTTTCTTTAGTTTTTCCTTTTCTGGCATGTTGATGCTTTATTTTTCTTATATCTTATTCATCATGAGAATCAATAGAAGTCAGATCTATAGCTCTTTAGGAAACTATCATCAGTTGATATCCGTTACTTTTTCTTCCTCAAGCATCCAGCATACCCACCCCACAAAATCTGTAACAGTTTAGATTCTTTCACTGATGTTCCTTTATTCTTTCCTCTTTCTGTTTGTTTTATTTTTCATTTCAAAGGCTTCTTTTCTTCCCTTTAGTGATAATTCCAGTATCTGCGTTTTACTTATCTGATATTACGCGGTTCTTACGTTCTTCCCTCTTTGCTTTCTCAGACTGTTAATCCTCTTTTTTTTTGAAATTTCATCTATTTATGGCTGAGCTTCTGATCAGGCTTCATTTTCAAGTAAATCATTTCTATTGCTCTGAGAAGAGCCAAATTACGAGCAAAAATGACTCGATGATGATATCGATCGGTTATGTGTATTATGTATGGGTTTTTCTATGGGCTCTGTCAGCTTTCTTCCGATACTGACGGCATGCCATTTTCAATAGGTCATGAAGGTGGCTCAGAGCAATTTCGTCCAAGGTGACCAGGTTTATTGTACTTCCCCACGTCATCATCTACCCTTGTTACTAAATGCAAACTTTCATCTCATCTATCTGGACAAAATGGTGTTTTTTTTTTGTTAATATGCATTGTTGTAGAAACATGTTTGTGAAGTTTCTATGCAGCCATTCCTGATCTGCTGCTCTCCTTTAAATTTGATTGACACTTCCAAAATTCGAAAGGCTGAATGCACAAGCGACACGCCAGTCTCCAGTGTACCTTACCTACTTTAACAAAAGCCCATTTATTCTGATGAATCTCAGCTAAATCATACCACTGTTTGTTTCCGTCTTCGTGTATAAATCTTTCCCTGTCAACTCATTCAAGAAATTTCCCAAGATCATCTGCATCTACGGACTTGACATACATATTCTATATGATTTTTTAGTTTGACGATTTGATTAAAAGAATTTACTCATTTTGGACTCCCAGCTTGTTCAGTTATCTCCAATTCATCCCGAGAATCCTCATCAGAAAATGCAGAGAAACAAAGAAAGGCTGATTTTTTTTTTCCAGTGCTCGGACCCTCCTATTGCACCAGCCATTTCCCAAAACACAACATTAAACCAAGAACACACTAGAAACCAAAATAAACCAAAATAAAAACACAAACAAGTCTAGAAACAAGAAAAAGATAATTTTTTACTATTTCTAGCTCACTTACCAGTTTTCTTACTACCAAAAAAAAAAAAAAAAAAGAAGAAAACGACGAATAACAAAAAATAATAAAAAGTAAAATAAAAAAAATTGATTTAAGAAAACTTAACAGAAGGTATCATATATCATATCCAAGATTAGGAACCTACTGTCCATGTTTATAAAAGAATAGATACATTTTAGTCAAAATAATTGTCCAAGGTTAGGCACTATCCGAGTACTGGACGCATTAATCTAAAAAAATCTGTTCATATTCTACCTAGCCAAGTACGCTACACAAAAAACTCAGAATTTACCTCCAAAAAATAGCAGAGATTAAAAAAAAAAGACCTAAAAATTACTAGGTAGCCCACTACAATTAAGAACCTAATTAACTTAGCTTATAGGCTATCAAATATTGCTGGTTGGGTAGAGCTGGTTCTATCCTAAATAGAAACACTAAGTGATGATTGACTTGTAAATGCCATGCACAAAAGCTTGAACATTGGGTTCTAACTTCAAGCACTAAGCCAATCATGTGATAAAACATCAACGTTTCACTGATTCTAACACTTTCGGAAAAGCTTGCATCCAACTATGCATAAATGACAGATTTATGAATTATACAAATTTTTGTTCGTTTTATTAATGTCGCACTTGTATTTCAGGAATGGAAATTTGAACTCATCCTACAGATAGGAAAACTGTTGTTCTAAGCTTCCATCTTTTCTATTTCAATAAGTTATGCCTTAAATCTTCACTTTGATTGATTAATTATAAATTTTATGGTTGGTTGAAATTGCTAAACGCAACAATTTACCAACAGAATTATGGTTCCATCCTTCGATGCCTGCATGATTGTATCTAAGGTATTTACTATGGTATTTAAAAAATACCATAAAAAATACCTGCATTATGGTATTTATTATTGGTACTATAGTCATTCTTAAAGTTGTTTAAAGTCTTCACTCCGTGTTGAAACAAAATGATGATTTACAGGGGAAAGATCTAACAGGAAAAGTTTTGTTTGAGGAAAAAATAACCTCCATTTTTTTTTTAGCAATTGAATCTGGCCTAGATACCTTAACGTTAGTATAAAAAATACCAATCATATCCACCTTTGGTATGACAGGTAGAGTAACAAAAAGTAACTTAGGAGGAAAATCAAAGACGCAGCTAGGATTATTAGTGAGAGCGCTTTAAGCTGGGTAGAAAAGTGGAAGGGCTTATACAAGAAGTTTTGAGTGATAGATCATAATAGAATAGGAGAAAAATAAGGGAATTAAAGAATACATTAAATAATGAATTTAGGAGATGTGAAACAAAGGTGATGGATAAAAGTGCTGAGAATCTGGAAGATGCACCAAGGCAGCAAAAAAGTAAAACATAATCTTTTGGCATGTTAAGAAATCGAGAGGAAGTAGTTAGTCTGGAATTATTCCAGTTAAAGGCAGGAACAAGACCTCAATCAAAGATATGGAAAGTGTTAAAGAGAGGAGGGAAAAACATTTTGAGAATGTGTTAAACGGGTAAAGTTGCACGAAATGATATAGAAAAGAACTGAACATGAATTGTAGGTTGCTAGGAATAAAAAGGACAAAATTCAAAGGTGAGAAATGATCGATCGCCAAAGGTCGTTCCTTTTGGCCGTTCATATGGGGCTGGACGAAAAGCAAGTTGTCCCTGGGTGGGTTGGGAAGGAGTCATGAGGAAGGTCATTAGCATAGATTATCAACACGTCAAGAAGAAATAATATACTTCCCCACTGAATAAGTGCCAAATAGGAAGTGAGTTGAACAGTCTTGAATAATGTCTCTCTGCAAAAGAAAAAGAAATACTTACAGTTCTTTAACTAGTGAATTTAGAGTAGGAGCTGCAAAATCATCATTGCCAAAAAACAAAATTCTCCAAGTAGATAATTCTCTTTGTTGCCCATTACTATAGATAAATCTTGAGCTTTTTATGCATGTTTTTAAGTCTGTAAAGAAAACTAAATTAAATTCAGTCTTAGCAGCATCTAGATTAAATGCTTATGTTCCCAACAGTGGGTTGATTTCTTATTCCTAGCAAACAAAACAAAAAAATATGTGCTGAAGATTGTAACAGTAAAAACTAATCACTGTCCAGCTTCTACAAGATTTACCTCTAAACTATTAAAATTGATTTAAGGTGTAAGGTCAATAAAGGATATAAGGTCAAAAAAGTTAAAGGTCAATAAATTTATAAGGTCAATAAAAGACCATTTATCGTAAAATTTTCAAGAGTTAAGAATGATGGACAATCAGCTGCAAACAATTAAGAAGCGTAATTCGGCAAATGTGATCACTTAACCTTTATTTTTATGTGTTGGCCTTTTTCATTATAGAGATGCTTTTGGGCCTCCAACAACGAGAGATATCTTTTGCACGGGCAAATGGTTGTTGTTACAACTTGAAGCATTAACTTAACACAAGTTTTCACTACGTTTAACTAAACTTAGTGGAGCTTTCCTGAAATTTTTCCTAAATCTCAATTGTCATATTCAATCAAAATTTTCCCCATTCAAATGAATTTTCACATTGCATCTGGTGGATTGCAGTGCTTTCCTTGACATTTTGAAGATTTTCTATTGTGAGATTGTAGTATATTAAGAGAAAGATTGCTATTCAATTTTTTTTTTGGTTTTCAAAGATAAAGTTTGCATGAACTGTGCTTGTTGCAGTAAAATTTAAAATTGGAATTTGGAGCTACACAAAGTTCTCTCAATCATTTTTACAAATATAAAGGCATTTAGAACTTCAGCAAAATCTTTTTTAAACATTGAAGGTTTATTTTAGAAATATCTCAACAACATCTCAACAATTTATGCTTTGTGTGAATATGTTGTATAGCAGTTACAAGCTTCTGGTTACTGTTTAATTGCGTGATATAATTATGTTTTATGCGAATATGTTTCATTAATTCATTCATGGAAATTCCTGTTTTTTTTTTTTTTTTTACTTTGACATGTCATACAATTTTATTTGTAATTATCTGCAGTCTTCATCCTTTGGTTCAGGCATGCAAAACAGGGTTCTGAATTGAATTATTATTCTAATAATTTTTGTGCAATTTTCAAATAAATTGCCTATCTTTGCTAATGCTCCCCTGTAATAATTGTTAGGCTATGCACTTGCTTTGGTTTTAATTCTATTTATTTCATTTTAAGAGAAAAAAAAATTGAAACAAGCTTGCACTTTTAACTTATATTTGACACAAAATAATTAAAAAGACATGTTTATTGGTGCATCTGCATTCCATAGCGTTTGCCCACTCCTTCAGAACATAAAAAGTTTAACTTCATGGATAGAGGAATACCTGAGTAAAATCATAGATGAGGGTTTGTCTCTATCTTGGAAGAAAATACAGATTGGATCCAGAGCCTAAATTACGACCCTAAAAGGTTTTTCAAGCCCCTATCTATGCTTTTTGTCTTTGCATCCAACTGTTTGAGTCATTTTTACAAAAATAAGGCTTAAAACACTTTCCATGGAAGAGGATGTATACCTTTGCTGTAGATTTGTTTCTGAAACGTTCATAGTAAAACTGTCAATAAGAACGCTTTGCTGGTGAGTTAGGTATATGAAACTTTTGGGAATGGTTTTAGAGCCTGAATTATTGGTTGGCAAGGTAATTTAGGACAAACCTCTAGCCCTTCCCTCTCTATAGGGTATTGACATTTGATGTACTCGGGCAAACTTTTGGGTACATAATTAAGAATTTCAAAGATAAATTTACAGCCTAAATAAGGAAGGAAGAGCATATTTGGAGCTTCATGGTAATATTTTTTCCAACTTATCTACCAACTTACTAGATAAGGTAAAGGTACTGATGATTCAACAGTGCAATTTTGGAACCCCTGTCGAAATTTTCCTTCAAAACGGAACAACTCTGCTTAGCCATGACTAGGAGCATCATCTCTTGAAGCCGTAAACACCTAGAACCATGTCATAGGAATATCAAAAGTGACCCCCCCCCCAAAAAAAAAAAAAAATCCTAAGCTATGTTTTGGATGAAACTAAGAATCTGCATCTGAAAATAAAACAAATATAATTCATAAATCAAATATAATGACAGTAGACTTCTTAAATTTCTTGAAATCCACTCCCATTTTCCTAGATCCATACCAGGGCGCTTCTTATCAAAGGAGTTGTCGTAGAAAATTCAAAGATGGCTCATTCAATTGCAAATTGGAATGGCTAGTGCCCTTTTTAATATTCGAAAATGATTGGGAGGCAACTAACATCCCTTCCACGCCCACCAGTTCTCCAAACACATCTAATCAAAATTTTGAGATGACCATTTTGTTCAGCGTTGTTGATTTCCAGACAGAAATTATGTTTTCGAGGATGATACTCCCCCACAACCTTCAGGGCAAGGGCTGTAAGTTATGTGCTGGGGGCATATAAGGTTTTTATAGAAATCGTTGTCATAGAAACTTCAAAAAAGGCTCATTCGATTGGAACTTCAAAGGGATAGTGCCCTTTTTAATAGTCAAAAGCGATTGGAGGTCAAATAATCCCCCCCCCCATTTTCCCAAAACACATCCAATCAAAATTTTGAGATAGCCGTTTTGTTCAACGTAGTGTTAAGTTCTGGAAATTAGGTCTTTGAAAATGACAACCCCCCCCCACAGCCCTTGGGGCAAGGGTTGTAAGTTATGCCCTGAGGGCATATAAGGTTTTTATAGAACGCGTTGTTGTAGAAACTTCAAAAAGGGCTCATTCGATTGGAAATTGAAATGACTAGTGCCCTTTTTAATAGTCGAAAGTGATTGGAAGGCAACTAACACCCCTTCCATGCCTACTATTTCCCCAAACACATTCAATCAAAATTTTGAGATAGCCATTTTGTTCCACGCAGTTTAAAGTTCAGGAAGTTATACCTTTGAGCAGGACACTCCCCCCACAGTCTTCAGGGCAAGGGTTATAAGTTATGCCCTGGGGGCATGTAAGGTTTTTATTGAAATCTTTGTCGTAGAAAGTTGAAAAAGGGCTCATTCGATTGTAAATTCATAGGGCTAGTGCCCTTTTTTAGTCGAAAGGGATTTGAGGGCAACTAACCCCCCTCTCATGCCCACCTTTCCCCCAAACACATCCAATCAATTTTTAGATAGCCATTTTATTCAACGTAGTTGAAAGTTTTGGAAATTAGGTCTTTAAGGATGACAACCCCACCCCCCCCCACATCCCTCAGAGCAAGGGTTGTAAGTTATGTCCGGGGGCATACAAGGTTTTTATAGGAAGCGATGTTGTAGAAACTTTAAAAAATGTCCATCCAATTGGAAATTGAAAGGGCTAGTGCCCTTTTTTAATAGTCGAAAGTGATTGAAGGGCAACTAACCCCCTCTCACGCCCACCATTTTCCCAAACACATCCAATCAGTTTTGAGATATCCATTTTGTTGAACGTATTTGAATGTTCTGGAAATTAGGTCTTTTAGGATGATAACCCCGTGAGAGCCCTCAGTGCAAGGGTCGTAAGTTATGCCCTGGGGGCATATAAGGTTTATATAGAAAGCTGTTGTAGAAATTTCAAAACGGGCTCATTTGATTGGAAATTGAAATTGCCCTTTTTAATAGTTGAAAGTGAGTGGAGAGTAACTAACCTCCCTCTCACGCCCACCATTTCCCCAAAACATTCAATCAAAGTTTAGAGATAGCCATTTTGTCCAATGTAGTTGAAAGTTCTGGAAATTATGTACTTAAGCATGACAAACCCCCCAGAACCCCCAGTGCAAAGGTTGTAAGTTATGCCCTGGGGGCATAGAACGTTTTTATAGATAGAGTTGTTGCAAAAACTTCAAAAGGGGCTCATTCAATTGGAAATTGAGAGGGCTAGTGCGTTTTTAATAGTCGAAAGTGATTGGAGGGTAACTAACCCCCTCTTATGCCAACCATTCCTCCAAACAAATCCAATCCAAATTTTCAGATAGCCATTTTGTTCAACGTAGTAGAAAGTTCTGGAAATTAGGTCTTTGAGGATGACACCCCCCCCCCAGCCTTCAGGGCAAGGGTTGTAAGTTATGCCCTGGGGGCATATAAGGTTTTTATTAAAAGCGTTGTTGTAGAAACTTCAAAAGAGCTTATTTGATTGGAAATTGAAAGGGTTAGTGCCTTTTGTAATAGTTGAAAGTGATTGGAGAGCAACTAACGCCCCTCTCATGCCTACCACTTCACCAAACACATCCAAGCAAAATTTTGAGATAGCCATTTTGTTTAACGTAGGTGAAAGTTGTAATTTATGCCCTGGGGACATATAAGGTGTTTATAAAAAGCATTGTTGTAGAAACACAAAAAGGGCTCATTTGATTGGAAATCGAAAGACCTAGTGCCTTTTTTAATAGTCAAAGGTGATTGGAAGGCTTGACATTTTTGTAGTAAAGATTGATGTGGATATTCTGTATTTTCTTCTTTTTTTTTAGACCAGGGCACTTCGTATCAAAGGAGTTGTCGTAGGAATTTCCAAGAGGGCTCAATCGATTGAAAATAGAAAGGGCTGATGCCCTTTTTAATAGTCAAAAGTGATTGGAGGGCAACTAATCCCCCTCCCACCCTCCCATTTGCCCATGTTTAAAAACCAAACGTTGCCTTCAGATTAAATCAAAATGTACTGTGATAATGCTAATTCCCAAAAAGGCATCTCAGCAGTATCCCAAGAACAACTGAGGGTATTATGTTCAGACTTTCGGGGCTACTTCTGCTCTTAAAATTTAACCCAATCAAAATAGCGTAAATGCATCAAAGCTATCAAAGAAAGTAAACAGATTTTGTAGCAAATGGTATCAAGTTTTCTATTTCAGGTCAACTAGAAGAGGTACGAAACTAAATTAAACACTACTATTTGTGTCCAGATTTTTAAAAGGGTGTATATTGTTAAAAATTGCTGAAAATTTTTCTCCAGCATACAAATAGCAGGTCAAACTATAAAGTCTTAAAAAAAAAACGAAAAGATTTAAAGTATTATTTTCTTTTTCCCTGAAAAGACTTTGTCAATATAAACAGAAATTAATTAACAAAACTGGGTTCTTCAAAGTTCCACAAAATGAGTTCTTCAAAGAAAAGTAAAGAACTTCATTGAACAAAAAATGAGCAAAAATAAAATCAAATAATCTACCAAGTGTGAAACTACCACAAATCAGCATTGATAAATAAATGAAACCTAAAATGAACAGAAATTACAACAAATAACCAAGTCAAACTCAAAACGAGCAGAAATTAACAAAAGTTGGGCTCAAAAGCCCCTATGCCTTCCGAAGGCCAGAACATAATTTGCACTTTACTAAAAAAAATACAAATGAATATGCATTGTCAGTTTAATATACATATACTGATATTTAGTAATCAAAATGTTAATATTATTTGATTTATTAAAGTTATAAAAGTAAAAACATTTATATTTTTTTCAGTAAAGTGCAAATTATGTTCTGGTCAGCTCAACTTATGTTAATTTCTGCTCGTTTTGAGTTTGACTCGGTTATTTATTGTAATTTCTGTTCGTTTTGGGTTTCATTTATATGTTGATGCTGATTTGTGGTAGTCTCACACTTGGTAGATTATTTCATTTTATTTTTGCTCTTTTTTTGTTTAATGGAGTTCTTTACTTTTCTTTGAAAAACTTATTTTGTGGAAAAAGTTTTTTTAATTAATCAAACCAAAAGTCTTTAAATTAGGACTTCTGGAGTAGAAAAACTGTTTTCTTTATAAAAAAAACTGTCAAATCATTGTTACCTTTACCCAAGCAAAATGATCCTTATCTAGAATTTTTTAGTAAGTCAGTTGGCAAGTTTTCAGTTTTCAAACGCTTTTGCTATCTTTGCAAATTTTATTTTGTGCCCTCAAAAGACCCTTAAAGTGACAGCTTGTTCCTTGTTAGAAAATTATTACCAGGAATCCAGAAAAAATCCTAAGTACATACTTGTCTCATTCCCAAAAGTAAATTTTTTTACCTTATCCTCCCCACCTCACCCTGATTGATAAATATATAACCTAGTCCATACTATGTGCTCATACTATATTTTTCAACAGCACAACTTTTTTCTTCTTTATTATTTTACAGCAAAAATCAATAATATTACAAGAAGAAAAGAGTTATAGTATCCTAAAAAATAGTTTGAATATCTATAGTAGGCTCTATATTTGTCCATTAGGAGGGGGGTGTTAAAAGAAGCAATGCACTTTTATTGTTGATATTACTAAGTATTTATCATTTTTTGGAGTAGTTTTCAGAAAATTTGGTAGCTATTTGTAAATAATAAAGGAAAAGCTGTCACTAAAGATCCCACTAAAATTTGCCAAGGACACAATTTCCATGTTTGGAAGGAATGAAAAGTAAAATACTCAGCAGTTTGAAAGCTATTCATCATTACAACAGTTAAATCACTAAGAGATCTCTATTATACCACCTAGAAGTGGATTGATCAACCATTAGGTTAACCTTAATTTTCTTAATAAGTATGGTGATCAGTTTGAATATTTTAACAATATATACCACTGATAATTTTTAATTCAGTGATAGCAATGGTGGAGCCTAATCATAGAAACAGACTTTAAGCTTGAGCCCAAACTCTAAGAATGCTGGTAAATCTCAGACATGGGATCTCAAACTATCTAAATCATAAAAAAATCTCTTATCATGGATACACTCAATATAAGGCAGGCAGCAGCACCAATTCACAAAAATGTTGGAGAGGGGGAAAGCAAAGAGTATTTTTCAAAATTCAGTGGGCGAGGCAAATTTCCCCAATACAATTACCAAAAAAGGTACTTACAAGCCTAGAAGAGGCGGGGCAAATGTATTACTGAAGATTAAGAATATGATTTTTGAAAGAAGAACCAAGCAATTTAAAAAAAAACCTTTAATTAGACCACTTTATAAGAAAAGTGATGAGAATGAGTGTGGTAATTATAGAGGCATTAGCTTGGTATCTGTTGAAAGCAAATTACTTAGTATGAATATACTTTTTAAACTTAAGAGATGCTGTGAATAGAGTTTTAAGAGAGAAATAGTGTTATTTTACAAAGGGGAGAGGATGCGTCTCCCAAAGGTTTAATCTTAAAATAATAATTGAGGAGTGCCTGAGTCATCAGACACCTTTATTCCTTAGGGTATAAGCCTAGGGTTCCAGCAATACATAAGGAAACATGCTAAGAAATCAATTTTTACTTCATAATATGTAGAATAATCCTAGTTAATATATATATATATATATATACATATATATATATATATATATATATATATATATATATATATATATATATATATATATATATATATATATATATATATATATATATATATATATATATATATATATATATATATATATATATATATATATATATATATATATATATATATATATATATATATATATATATATATATATATATATATATATATATATGCATATAACTAAACATCATAAGTGCCATCTACTAATTTCTCGCAAAACATAGTAATAGACAAATACTGATAATTTTAAGTTTGGTTAGATTAGTTTCTTAGCAGTTGGGTGTTTGTTTATAAATGATTTTCAAGACCTAGACTACTAATACTACTACTAATATCAACTCACCATAGCACTAAGCTGTCTGAGGTCAACACAGCTATTCACACTCCTCCTCCATCCCAATCTATTCAAAGTCTCCATTTTTATACCCTCAAAGGAAGTTCCCATTTCCTTTAAATCTTTCTTTATGATGTCCTACTATCCCAGACAAGGACAACCTGCTTTCCGTTTAGCCATAGACGGTTGGCCAAAAAGGACAATCTTTGGCAATCTGTCATCCATAATTCACACAATGTGCCCTAGCCACATCAACCTTTCTTTCATTATTGCCCTAGAAAATGGTATTGAACTGCATTTTTTGTACAGCCTACTGTTTGAAATACAGTCATTCAGCTGGGTACCAGACATAAAGACTTAAAAGTGTGATAGAACAACTGGAAATACAAGGAAAATAGTGAAGATAAAGGTTCTCCCCCTGCAAAAAATGTTAACTAGGATTAATTTGCATATTATGAAGTACCCTGGGCTTATACCTTTCTTAGGTATAAGGTTATATCCTTGTATGGTATAGTCTACCAGATAAACACATTAAAGTGCTATGCATAAGAATAACATTGCTGTAGTTAAGGTAGGATACAGGTTAGGGTAGTAGTTGGTTCTGTATTGAATCCATAGTCAAGAAGGGCAACATTGTTTCTCCATTTATATGGGTCATTTTGATGGGCTCTGCCTCAAAAGGCAGAGAAAAAACTATGGAAGAGCACAAAATCAAATGGGGAAGTAAATCTCTCTTAGACTCTCCAGGGTGAGAGGAGGTTGTAAGGCAAGATTTAAGGGATGTTGGAACTTCCTGAAAAGGAGTAGTTAGGGAGGCTTTGAACAGATTGGGATGGAAGAGTGTGCACAGCTGAGGTTGCAAAGGCCAGCATAGCAGTAAAGTGAGTTGTTAGCATGGGTAGCCTAGTTCTAGGCAGCCTACTAGACCTTTAATTAGCCTCTCAACTAAGTCTACAACATATTGCCTGTATGACTGACTTACATAATGCATTTTTCAAAATTTTAAACATTGGGTTCCAACTTCAAGCACTAAGCTTATCTTGTAATAAACCATTAATGTTAAACGGATTCTATTAATTTCCAAAAAACATGCATCCAACTATCCATAAATTTTCTGCTTAGAGCGCCATCTGATTGCTACAATGTTATAAGCTGAAATGAAACTTTCCATTGGACCTTCAATTCTAAACTCAGATTTGCCAAACTTGGTGCAAGTATGGTAATTTTTTTTCCTTATCAATTTATTATAATAGCTAATGGAAAATTATTTAGTTAGCTTTCCATGATGTTACCATAAATACTGAGAATAAACCTAATCTTTAATTGAGAATTCAGTTTTGGAACAGGTAGTGTTTGCAGCAACCTTACAATGGGATGTTTTCAAGCAGATTAAGCTTTTGTCAGAGTTACACTATGGTTACACCTGTTAGTAAGAAAAAAGCCAAGATTTATGAATGATATTTTTTTCTTGAATAATGTCAGTTATATTTCAAGAATCAAAAATTGAAAATTCGTCATACAGATAGGAGAACTGTTGATGTATGCTCCATTTTTTTATATCAAGAAGCTATGCCTTAAATCTTCACTAATATTGTTTAAAGTCTTAACTCTTTCTTGGTACCAAATGACTTTCTAGAATGAATGATCTAACATGATAGGATTTGTTTAAAGAAAAAATAGCCTCTGTTTTTTTTTTTTTTGAAAATTTGAATATGACTTAGATACCTTAATGTTAACATAGCCTACATCAAATATGACTTAGATACCTTATTGTTAGTATAAAAAATAATTAAACTGTAGAGTCCTAAAATCCATAAATTTATCATCATTTTCTTATGCTATGGCAAGAGCAAGGTAACCAAATAGGTTGCTTTTTCAATTTGGAAACACAGGCTTCAAAAAGAAACAATGCATTATAGTAATATTCTGAGAGATCCAACATCAAAAAATGATACCCAAAGAGAAAAAAACATAGTTAAAAATCATGTTCACTTAAAGAGTTTCCTTAATTACTTCCTTTAATTAGTTAATTACTAAACAAAGAGTAATCATCAATATTTTGTATATACCTGATATTTACTTTAAAAATTATATTGTACCAATGTTTAGGTTATGAAGATATCACAATAAGAAGAAGGTCAGAAGCTAAAGAAAATAGTACTAAAACATGTTTCTGCTGTGCTAATAACATATTAGGCCTACCATTTTTATTATCAAACGTGTTCCCACAAGCTAACAAAGAATTGTTTGTGAAGTTCTTTAATGATCTAAAAGGTTGTTGGGGAAAATGCAAAGGATTTTGAGGGTAAAAGTTAAAAAATCAGAAAATAAGAATTGTAAATTCCCTCATTATTGAAACAAATGTGGACATTCTTTGTGTTTCAAAGTTTAATGCCACCTTTTATGCTTCTTAAACTAGGATTATTTATGTATATGTTAACTAGGATTATTTTGCATATTATGAAGTACCCTAGGCTTATACACTCCTTAGTTGTATATATTATGAGCAAGCATATGATTCAGCTGATAAAAGAGCTTTAGAAAAGGTTCTATCCTTGTATTGTATGGTCTACCAGATAAACACAATAAAGTACTTTGTGCTATGCATAAAAATAACATTGCTGTAGTTAAGGTTGGAATTCAGGTTAGGGTTGTAGGCTAGTTGGTTCTGTATTGAATCCATAGTCAAGAAGGGCAACATTGTTTCTTCATTTATACAGATCATTTTGATGGGCTCTGCTTGAATAAGCAGAGAAAATGCAGTAAATACTTACCAAATCATATTATTGAGTTACAACAAAAGTGAATATACTACTCAAAGCCTTTTTTTCTGCTCTTAAGGAATACAATAATCATTTTTGTCAGAAATGAATTTTAGCCCCCACCCCTATATATATACCAATTCAGGGTATATATTAGCACATCAGGGGGGTGGGGGTAATTTTGTTTCTGATGTAAATGAGAGGTAAGTTTAAACCTTCCCCCACCACTAATGTGCAAATATATACCCTGAATTGGTATAGGCCTATATAGGGGTGGGGGCTAAAATTTGTTTATAACAAAAATGATTATTATATTCGTAAAGAGCATAAAAAGGCATCAAGTGGTATATTCACTTTAGTCATAACTCAATAATATGATTTGGTAAATATTTACCAAAAAGGCTATGGAAGAGCAATAGAGAATCATTTCTATCGGAAATGAATTTCAGCCCCCTCCTATAGGCCTATATGCCAATTCAGGGTATATATTTCTACCACCTAACCTAACCCTGAATTGGCATATATAGGGGGGGGAGCTGAAATTCATTTTTCAATAGAAATGATTATTATATTTGTAATTAGCATAAAAAAAGGCATTGAATGGTGTACTCACTTTATTCCTAACTCAATAATATGATTTGGCAGAACTTTACCAAGCACAAAATCAAATGGGGAAGTAAAACTCTCTCAGACTCTCCAGGGTGAGAGGAGGTTGTAAGGCAAGACTTAAGAGAAATTTGAACTTCCTGAAGAGGAGCAGTGAGGGAGGGTTTGAACAGATTGGGATGGAGGAGGAGCAGGCACAGCTGAGTTTGCATAGGCCAGCATAGCAGCACAGTGAGTTGTTGGCATTGCTAGCCTAGTGCTAGGCAACCAATGACAGCAGATGAAGATTTGCTAGATGTTTTCCAGAGAAATTGCTTAAAGTTGTTCTGGGTACCCAGCTGACTGACTGTATTTCAAACAATAGGCTAGGCTATACAAAAAATGTGGTTCAATACTGCTTTCTAGGTCTATAATTAAAGAAAGGTTGAGGTGGTTAGGGCATGTTGTGTGGATGAAGGATGACAGATTGCCGAAGATTGTTCTTTTTGGCCAACCATTTAGGGCTAAACACAAAGCAGGTCGTCCCCGTCTGGGGTGGGAGGATGTCATAAAGAAAGATTTAAAGGAAATGGGAACTTCGTGGGCGGGTGTAAAAAGGGAGGCTTTGAATAGATTGGGGTGGAGGAGGAGCGTGCGTAGCTGTGTTGGCCTCAGGCAGCTTGGTGCTGTGATGAGTTGTTAGTAGTAGTAGTAGCTAGGCAACCTAGGCCTGTAATTAGCCTCTTAGCTAAGTCTAAAACATATTGCCCGTATGATTGACTTACGAAATTCATTTTTCAAAATTTTAAACATTGGGTTCCAACTTCAAGCAGAAAGCTTATCTTTTAATAAACCATAAATGTTAAACTGATTTTATTAATTTCCAAAAAACATGCATCCAAGTATTCATATATTCTCTGTTTCAAGCGCCATCTGATAATTACAATCTTATAAGCTGAAATGAAACTTTCTATTGGACCTTCAATTTTAAACTCGGATTTGTCAAACTTGGCGCAAGTATGATAATTTTTTTAATCAATTTATTATAATAATGGTAAATTATTTAGTTAGCTTTCCTTGGTGCTACCATAAACGCTGAGAATAGACTTAATCTTTAATTGAGAATTCAGTGTTTGGATAGGTAGCGTTCGCAGCAATCTTACATCGGGATGTCCCGGAGCAGGGAACATTTTTTTTCTTGAATAATGTCAGTTATATTTCAAGAGTCAAAAATTGAAAATTCATAATACAGATAGGAAAACTGCTGATGTATGCTCCATGTTTTTTTTATATCAAAAAGCTATGCCTTAAATCTTCACTAATATTGTTTGAAGTCTTAACTCCTTCTTGGTACCGAATGACTTTCTAGAGTGAATGATCGAACATGAAAGGTTTTGTTTAAAGAAAAAATAGCCTATGTTTTCTGTTTGAAAAATTGAATAAGACTTAGATACCTTAATGTTAGCATAGCCGACATTAAATATGACTTAGATACCTTATTTTTAGTATAAAAAATAATAAAACTGCAGAGTCCTAAAATTAATAAATTTATTATCATTTTCTTATGCTATGGCAAAAGCAAGTAACCAAATAGGTCACTTTTTCAATTTGGAACCACAAGCCTCACAAAGCAACAATGCATTATAGTAATATCCTGATAGCTCCAACCCCAAAAAATGATACCAAAATAGAAAAAAACATAGTTAAATATCATGCTCACGTAAAGGTTTTCCTTAATTACTTAATTACTTAATTCCTTAATTACTAAACAAACAGTTATCATCAATATTATTTATATTTCTGATTTTCACTTTAAAAATTATAATGTACCAATGCTTAGGTTATGAAGATATGACAAGAAGAACAAGGCCAGAAGCTAAATAAAATAGTACTAAAACCATGTTTCTGCTGCGCTAATAACATATTATTAGTAGGCCTACCAATTTTATTATCAAATGTGTTCCCGCAAGTTAACAGATAATCATTTGTGAAGTTATTTAATGATCTAAAAGGTTGTTGGAGAAAATTTAAAGGATTTTCACCGTAAAAGTTAAAAAATCGGAAAATAAGAATTGTAAATTTCGTCATTATTGAAACAAATGTGGGCAATCTTTATGTTTCAAAGTTTAATGCCGCCTTTTATACTTGATTGGAAGATTGAAATGTGGTTTTGACTCTCTGGTGACATTTTGAGGCTGTTTTTGTGAATTACCCCTCCCCCTTAGTTTACACATTTATGCTAAATATTATGGACAAACTTTTTAGTTGCAAATTTGGTTTCTGTGAGCTACAAAATTTTGTTGGTAAGAATTAGGATGGATGGAAAAATCCCCCCACGAAAAATTCCTCCATAGAAAGTTCCCCAGGAGTAAAATTCCCCCCTCCTCTTCTGAAAAATACCCCCAAACAATTCCATCCTCGCTGCGAATTCCCCCTAGAAAATTTCGGAAGTAGTAAGGTTGAAGCCAGTAGAGTAAAAAAAGCGGGAAAAAAACAGATAGTTCTCCTATTTCAATGGTTCTTACCCATGTTACTAAGTTCACAGATACAACTCATACTTTGCCTTATATAAACCCCCCCCCCGTTTGTGAGAGACTTTGTATGTTCCTGCAGTTTTTAGTGTGTGGACTTGGTTTGGATTTCAAAGATATTTGTGTCATTTTTCTTTTGTAAATCCAAGCACAAATCCTGCTATTCTGAAATTTTTATCTTAACTAAATCTTTAGGAATGTCAAGAGATCATGGATTCTGGTGCAGATTTTCTTCATTTAGATGTTATGGACGGACACTTTGTGCCGAACCTAACGTTTGGACATCCAGTTGTGAAATGTCTTAGAACAAAAATACCTGACGCCATGTTTGAAGCCCATATGATGGTGTCTCATCCAGAGAAGGTAAAGTGATCTAACCATTTTGAATATTAAAATAGCAATCACAGTCTAAATTACCCTCACCTTGCCTAAGATCTGCACATCAAAGAGTATGGGAATATTATATGAGGGGAAGTTGGTGGTACTGAAATGCATCAATTTTTGCTAATTTTTATTTTTTCTTGAGCTTGAAGTGCCTTCCAGTGATATAATTTTAGCTCTATATCTATTCCTGTAAGTTTCATTTAATCTCAAAGATCTGTAAGTTTACCCTTAATGGGTTTTGGAGCATATCCCAAACCGACATTTCTAGACATAGTAAATCTTTGGAATGGTTAATCGCTATAAATTGCTGTAGACTTTTCTGGCAGTAAAATGTAGGATGGGTAACGGAGCCTAAATTGTGTCAGCAATACCATTTTAAAGTCAACTACTTTGCATAACCTCCCTACATTTTTCCAAGTAAAGCTGGGCCTTCCTTGTACAGACTCAAATTTTGGTTAAAAAAAAATTCTTGAAACCGAAAGAATTCTGTTCAGTCATTACCATACTTATAGAATAAGTTTCTTTTTTAATACTATGAAAATGCAGATTAGTAATCTCAATTGTCCTTCTCCGTGACATTTTCGTATTTTTTTTAGTGAAGTCACCAAATACTGCTAAAAAAAAATGGAGCTTCTATTTTACATTTATTAGTTTTTTTCTAATTAAAAAAAAAATAACTTAATAGCGTGAGAAAAATTACATTTGTATTCTTTGACTCTGAACTCTCAAGGTTAACAAATAAACATTCAAATGGGGATGAGTCCATTTATTAGACAGTGAAAACAGATACAAAAGTCTGGATATTTTGGCGACATATACTGCGGTCGTCATCAGAAGAAACACTAAAGTATTAAAATTAAAACTAACGTATTTATAAAGAAAAAAATGTTATTTGTAGATATTTATAAATATTTCAGTTTTAATTTTAATACTTTAGTGTTTCTGCTGATGACGATCGCTGTATCTGTGGTCGAAATACCCAGACTTTTGTATCTGGTTTCACTGCCTTATAGATGGACTTATTCCACTTTGAACGTTTATTTTCTTACCATAGAAAGGCAGTTTGGTCTTTGAAAAAAAACTTAATTGAAGGTATTATGTCAAAAATTTTCAAGGTTATTTTTTATCCTAAATTTTGAACGTCATTTCTGCTCTAAAATATTGGTATATTTCTAGTGTAATTTATTAGAAGAAAAAGCGGATATTGTTTATCGTTTAGAAATAAATCGTTTCCGATTCTAGCGTCCTTTCTGAAAAATTTATGAATTATTACAAATTTTCTGAGATTAAATTCTTTCAGAAACCTTTCTATTTTTCTCAATTTTTTTCTTTTTCGCATAAAGTTAGTAACATTTAATTAAATGCTATACTGCTTTGGAAACCACTCATTGGTCTGTACATAACATTGAACCAAATGACAAATATGCTACTATGCAGAAATAAGAGATCTGTGAACATATCAGACAGTTCATGGTAGCGTGGTAAGGTAAGGAGCGACCTGGCTCAATAGTAACCGAAACTCTAATAAACGGAATTTTGACACCCATAGATGCATCAAAAGAGTTGGTTTTTTATGCTGATTTCAAATATATAAGTTTCATCAAGTTTAGTCCTACCCACCAAAAGTTACGAGCCTGAGAAAATTTGGTTTCTTTTCGAAAAAAAAGGAGAAACAACTCCCAAAAGTCATAGAATCTTAATGAAAATCACACCATCAGATTTAACGTATCAGAGAACCCTACTGTAGAGTTGTCATGTTCATATCTGCAAAAATGTAGAATTTCGCATCTTTTGCCAGAAGAAAGATCACGGATGCGTGTTTATTTATGTACTTTTTTTTTCAGGGGGGATCGCATCGGCCGAGTGGTCCTAGAATGTCGCGTGATGGCTCATTCGGACGGAAATCACAAGTTCTAGTGCACTTTTTAAGTGACCAAAAAAATTGGAGGGCAACTAGGCCCCCTCCCACGCTCATTTTTTCCCAAAGTCACTGGCTCAAAATTTTGAGATAGCCATTTTGTTAAGCATATGTCTTTGAGGATGGCTTAATCCCCAAAGTCCCCGGGGGAAGGGCTAAAAGTTATGAACTTCGTCCATTTTTCACATATAGTATTGGTTATTGGGGAGTATACAGACGTTTTCAAGGAGGATTTTTTTCTGGTGGCGGGGGGGCGGGGGGAAGGAATTACGTGGTAGGACCTTTCCATGGTGAAATTTTTCATGGGGGAAGGGATATTTTCCATAAAGGGGGCACCGGATTTCCCAGCATTATTTAAAAAACAGTAAGAAATCGATAAAAAAACAAGTTTTTCTACTGAAAGTATGGAGCAATATTAAATCTTAAAACGAACAGAAATTATTGCGTATATGAGGGGATTATCCCCCTCGTCAATACATTGCTCTTTATGCTAAAGCTTTTGTAGCACTTTCAAAAGAACTATTTATTCTAATTAAACGACCTTTGTGATTGAGGTATCATTCTTAAAGAATTGGAGAAAAATTTAAACTTTAGCATAAAGAGCGACGAGGGGTGAACCCCCTCATCCGTAATAATTTCTGTTAGTTTTAAGTTTTAACGTTGCTCCCTACTTTCAGTTAAAAAAACTTGTTTTTTTTTAAATCTAATATTACTATAAGCGTTTAAATTCCTCCTGAATCTTCTGGTCTGGGCATGGAGCTCAGAAGTAACAAATAAGTTACTTTCTATTAACCCTTCCAGTGGCTTTAAAGTCATTGGCCTTTTTATTGCTGTTACAGAAAGGAAGCAAAACTTTTGGAATCTTGTTGATCCCGAATCATGTTTTTTTTCATGTTTTTCTTAAGCTTTATTGTTTTTGTTTTTTTTTGTATGTATTTTTAGTTTTGAGTTATATCCATCCCATGCAAGTTGACCTTATTTACCTTTGTACTGTATTGCTGTTAATTTTTTTATTGGGATTTGTTTTTCCATTCTTTCGTTAAACTTTATCAAAAGTGGTTATGCAGTTGTCTTATTAATATATTATCTGGGCATTAATATATGACTATATCAGCATCTTCGAATACTAGAAGATATTATTCGTGCTTACCGGGCATAATTAACAATGCAAAAATCCAGCTTAAAACTGGACTTTGGCTTGGGGCGAAGGGGGATATTCAGTCAAGCTATTTTGGCTAGGTTTGACTCTGGGAAAGATCTCTCTTAGTTTTCTTAGCCACTAAGAAACCAAAAATTAAACATTTGTATGTGTATTTTTAGTGAAGAGGGTTGTCCTCCTATACCACAAATAATACCTTATTCATATTTCATTATTTTAAGTGGGTTCAACCAATGGCTGATGCTGGCGTAAATCGGTATACATTCCATTTAGAGGCCACAAATGACATTGAAGCACTGGTAAGGAAAATCCAAGAGGCTGGTATGAAGGTATGATGTCTTTGTATATAGCGTTCTGAATAACTGGTATATTGATATACCTAGCTTTAGCTGCCGTTACATATGTTGGATATATGGGTAGTTCTCGGACATTAGTAAAACGGGCACTTGGATTGGGAAGATGACACCATCTATTTTTTCTCTATAGGAAAAACTTTGGTTAGCGTATTTTGTCCCATTTTTTGTGTTCATTTGTTCTGAGCTCTCACTGCTGAATTTTGTGACAACTGAGAAAAAGGTATATCTCCAGAAACAGCAGTGGAGCTTAAACATTAATACGTAAGAAATTAGGTTATGTTGTCTTATCGATTCTGTTAATAAAAATAGTACTTTTTTTAGATAACTCCTAAAACGGCTGAAGAACTTAGGCTTATGTGAGCTTTTTCGACGTAACCAACTGTAGAGTTCTCTAGTTCAAGTGTTTAATATATGCTTCTTTATTTATTATGTTGCTTATATTATATTTATTTTGTAGGTACTTGGGTCACAATAGATGCTTAATGCTTGATGCTTTTTCTTTTCTGATGCTTGCTTGTTTAATGCTTACCATTTAATGCTTGATGGAATATTCTACATCAACAATCAATATTTTGGCTATATGTATTCAGCAATATTTGGCAATATATTGGCTATAGGTATTGGTTAGTGTACAAATCATGTTCAATGTTTAAATACGGCAAGATTTAAGTAATCTGTGGCTTTAATGAGTACACTCAGTAGTAGGGGGTTTACGTAAGTCCCCCCTGCTCGCACAATTTTGATAAAAATAAGACGGTGGAAGTTTAAAATTCTGAATTTGTAGTCTTCATTCGTTATTTTGGTTAATTGGTTTATTTAGCTCCGATCAGGCAATGTTTGACTATCTATTAGCAATATAGGTTCCACTGAAACTTGAACCTGGATTACAGCATTAAGCGTCCAAAGTGCTAACCATTAAATCATTCAACTTCATGGAAAACGAAACTAAAAATTAATTTTAATTTATATTTATCTGTAAATAGACAGGACAAAAAATGGCTTCTTAAGTGATTTTCACACAACATGCATAATTTTCTTTGCTAAGATGTTAAGTTACCTTAAGTTGGCATGACCTTTCACCATGAAACAAATTGTTTCAACCTTGGTTAATATTAAAATCCATAAAAGCATCATAATCGTTGTCTAAAGTCACTACTATCATCTTAGGCAAAGTAATCAAAAATTTAAAATGTGAAACTGAGACGAAGATTCATGCTTTGATCAAGTGTGAAAGGTCTTCTAGGAAAGGTTCAATAACTTATTTTTGAAATCTTTTAATAGTATACATAAATTCTATTTTGTTGCTGCTGTGTTGACTTTCGCGTTTTGCAATATAAACTTACGTATCGTAAATTTAAATGCAGAGTTCGAATCTATTCTGGAATTTCTTACCCTGTGGCCAAACTTTTACTCCGTGAGATTGCATAAGGTAAAGTAAAGTTCTTAGTTATTCTTGTATGATAGGTTCAGCGGTGTTGTATTTTTCTTTTTTACAATAGCACCAGTAGGTTTTTGTTTTGTCGCCTCATTGCCACTGACTATTTTCATTATTAGATCAAAGCTGAAAAAAGGCTTCTAGATCAAAGCTGAAGCTGAATTTCCTCTTGGAGGGTCAAGAACTGATTATTTCCCTTAGGAGGGTTGTGGAGGCAAAGGAAACCTGATGCTTACAGAGGAGGAGTGAGTTCTTCACCTAACTCTATTATTTTAAAATATGGTTATACAGCATTAATGCTCATCTTTTTCTATATTTGCATATAATTTGGTAGTAACATTGCAGTTTTCCCTTCTTCTTAACCCAACGCAATCATAACAAAAGGCTTATTTCATTATATTCAGCAAATAATATATTTATTAGATTTTCGGAGTCGCTTCCTGCTCAACTACAACTCCTCTCCGACTACCCTGCTAATGCCTAGAAATAGCCCGAGGCAATACACAAAAGTTCACTGATTTTTTGTTTATCTTATTATTTTTTTTTACTTATTTCCTATCAACACTTTGTTCATAATGCCAAATAATGCAATTTGAAAAAAAGAAAACCCACAAAATTCGCTAAGTTTTGCATATAGCCTTGGGATACATTTAAGGATTAGTGGGGGAGGGCTAAATGAGACCGGAAGTAACTCTTAAAATTCAATAAATGAACAAATTAAATGTAAGGAGGTAACAATTTAGTTATTATAGTGTTTAGTTCAGAATAGGGGATAAAATATAGTGCAACTAGTTTGGTTGTAATTTTTGTTTTGACAAATTCTCACCTTGCGAAAGCAACTCCTGGTTGTATGCCTAACCAATTGCTAATTAGCTATTGGTTGATTAGCCAATGTATTTCTAATTACTACAGTGTTTAAATATCACGGTTGCAGCAATAGCTGAACCTAATAAAGAACGAGCCAAAACCCAAAGTCCCCAAAAGTTTAAAACGCGCTTTGAAGCGACTGTCTGATGTGGAAAATTTTCCCTTTAAAGGTGCTTCAGGAATTGCCGATATATGTCATCTAAAGTTTTCGTTTTAATATTTTAGACATAGATGTTGTATTCTTCCTTGAAACACTACTCGGAGGGGGGGGGGGGAGGCTGAAACCCTACGAAAAAAGCTCTAGAAAGTTCCACATAGTTCCGGCAAGATTGTCGATGTCCGAGAGATGGCCCTCACTTTCTAAAAAGGAAGAAAAACACGAACACAAAGTGTATAAATGGTTGCACTGAATAAAATTCAGCAGGAATTTGTCGACAGTAGGCAATAGCCTTTATGAAATATTTTATTGCACAGATAGGAGGAAAAATGGGGATGCTCCAGAAAAAAAAACACTGTTCTTGCGAAAAGAATAGTCTACATTAAATCAAAAACCTTGAAGAATTCTAAGAATTCTATATTTTAGAAGAATTCTAAAATATAATAAAATACTGCAGAAAAAAATATCAATGTTATTTACTGTTGTAGAAAAGGTAGCGAAAGATGATGGTAATAAAAATCCACCTATCTCTCATTCCTTGGATGACGAAACATTATGTTTACTTCATTAGGAAAAAAGAACCTAGCACTTGTGAACGAAATGGCCAAAATGAAATTAGAAAATTTAAACAGATATAGAATCTGGTTTACCACACAAAAATTCATCGAGAAGTGCAGTTACGAAGCCTAAAACAAGTTTTTTTCCGTATCTGCTAACTACATTCTGGGGAACGCTGGTACTGGTCATTGATTTAGTGACTTGTATACTAAATAGAACACTGATTTAGTGCTTTGTACACTCGTTTTATTACACTGTCTAATCGAGCCTCTAGGATAATAATTTTGAATACTTTCATGAAAATTTTTCTTAAATGAGAAATAACAGGCTCATATATAGATTCTTTTTACCAGGTCGGGATTGGTATAAAGCCGAACACACCAGTTGATGATATGGTACAATATGTCGATCTTTGTGACCTTGTGCTTATAATGACAGTGGAGCCAGGTTTCGGCGGACAAAAGTTTATGCAGAACATGATGCCCAAAATAAAATACCTTCGCAGCCAATTTCCCAATGTAGACATTGAAGTAGACGGTGGAGTTTCTCATGTAAATATTGGCTGCTGCGCTGAAGTAAGTTTCTTTTGATTCTGTGAATTATTATCATCTTCTGGCTCTGTCATATATTTGAATAAGGTGATCACTTGAGACGACAATATTTGCCGCTAATATTATATTCAATAAGACAATAAAGTGGAATGTTGATTCTAACAGAAAACAATCTGCCATCTAACATTGCTATTCAGTACTAAATTTAGTGGATTAGTTAAAGATACTGAGAAAATGATAGAATCCAACTTAAAAAAGGAAAACTCAGTCAACACAAGCTTTGGCAGTATTTACCCTTAATTGTTGCAAACTAGACAGTTAGCGTGATGTCTCTTTTTCTAAATCCCCGCTCCAAAAACTTGACCTCGAACTTGAGTGGACCTAAGAGCAATTCAAAAAACTCCCGATAACTAAGGTTAGCTTGTGGATGCTTAAATTCGTAATCCAATTTACTTTTATATCCCTTGTTTAACTTCTATTCATTATTTTCTGCAGCAAAGTCGTTGTAATTGACCCTAGGCGGGACCAGTCTTGCTGTATATCTATCAGTAAACTGTATCTCACTAGATAGAAAAGTGGACACAGCGCATTTAGGGAAACAGAGAAACATCTATCTCAGGAGTCAAGTAAAGATGGAGAAAACGGATTAATTCAATCAAAGAACACGCTCTGTTAAAGTGGTTAGGATTAAAATCTAACTTTACCAAAAAAAAACGCAAATAATGTCATTTGAATTACCACAGCTGAGATAGGAATCAAAACTTATAGTTCCTACATCAGTCAAGATTTTGCAACAGTTCCTGAAGTGTTCTAAAACAGTTTGATTTCTTATAGTGAAGATTATACTTTTATATTTTTTTTAACATTGAAAATCTTTTCACATTGAAAGGCTGATTTTTCAATAGTTTTTACTGAAAGTACTTCTTGGAGGAATCTTAATTCAGCAGTTCTATCTATCAGGGAAATGAGCCATCCAGTATTGTGTGCTTCCAAAATTTTAGGCTTTGTTACGGTATTAAATCCCGAAGTGGATCTACCCTGTGGTTTAAAGGGGGCCATGATTCTCGGAAGAAGGTAACACCAGTCTGTGCGGGAATAGTTTGCTCAATGGTAAAATGGACTAAGTGCCAAAAAAGGAGGAAGTATTTGCATGCGTAGTGCATCAACTTTCAACATTAGTATTCAAGGCTCTTGTATGGGACACGTGAATGGAAAAGAGGGGTCATAGTTTCTTTTTTTTCTTAAGCCTAGTGATTAAGGCCGTATCCAGGGGGTTACGGTGTTGGACCCGTCCCCCCAAATTTTTATCCGGTACGTACAAACGTAACAAAAATGCATACAAACAAATTTTTGATGTTCTCTTTAAAGTTTTTACTGTACCCCCACCCCTAACAAAAATCCTGGATGTGCCCTTGGTATGGGATATACCATTTTAAAACTGGATTTTAATCCTCTGTATGGTATAACTCAACCACGGAATTAAAAGACATCTCAAAATCTAATGTGAATATTATTTACGTGAAAGACTAAAAAGTAGACTTATCAACATCTTTCCGGAAATATTTTACAAGAATAATATAAACCATGTGTTTGATAAGTTATGATTCTAGGTGTCCTCACCTAATACATAGAGTACATGATTTTCTTATCATAGCAGTATTAAAAAGAGCAACATTTCAAGCTTAAGGCTAAGACCCTGGTTTGAAGTTTTTTGGGTGGACTTTTCCTTTTCTTGCAGTAAGGTGTTTGCTTATTAGTCTCACATAATTGTAACTTGAAGTAAGCTGTTCAATTTTTGTCCCTTTGACTACAGAATACTTAGATCTATGCTAGCATGTAGAATATAATTCGATTGAAACATAATTTGTAAATTGTACTCAAAGTGTTGTTTTGGCAAAAGTGATCTTTTTATCCCTGGCCCAATGTGATGCAAAGTAAAAAAAAGAGGGATAATTCATGAAGCGAATATTTTTATTTAGGTTTTTGTAGTTGTACTGAGTCATGGCAAAATATGCTAACTAAGATCTTGAGGCTCAAGTTAACTGCAGATTTGGATTTGGGAACTCCAGGTCTGTTTTCTTATAAATTGTGTTAATTGTTTTGAATAAGGCATAAGCGTGGTATATCTCATTCAGAACAGTTATCGTGATTTAGCATACTTGACACGAGTTTTTTAAAACGATTCAACTCTGAGTTGTTGTCTTTTTTTCCTCAAAGACAAGCATGAAGTTTTCTTATTTGTTTTCCATAGTCTGTTTTAATTCCCTTTAATTTTCAGGCTTTCTATCAATATTGTCAATTTGTTAAAATGGAAAACGGTAAAATACGATAAAGTATCAAAATATAAACTTGTCATAGTCAAATAAGACGAATAGGAATTCGTGTGAATTTTATTTCTTGGTGTTCACTGCCATATAGCATATTAGGTGAAAACAAGATTATTTTTTTACTACATCAGCCATGGCACCAGAGCGCCAAAACTACAGCGCTACATGCCATTAATCAAAATTAACCTTGATTTTCCCTTTAGAATTGTCTCTTTTGAACTAGGTTGTCAGGGATAACCTCTCCCGGGGGGGGGACATTCCAATTGGAGGTACAGTGTTTTACGAAGATATTCTTCAAGTGCTCATTGCAAGGTGTCTTATCTTGTAGGTAACGTGGCCGCATCCAGTTTCTGTGTGTTTGGCGTAGTGCCTTGGCGGACGGCGGTAGTAGTTGAGGGTGGCTTGTCGATGGAAGGACGGTGAATTTCATTGTTGAAAACAGCAATTGACGCGACATCAACCCTTTCACTTAGAAACTGTAGTGACATATAATAGGTGGTGTAGCTCATCCTTGAGGCCATATTCTGGGTCTTCTGGAGCTAGTAGCTTTTTAGGAGCAAATACGTATATACGCAAATACAAAATGTCTTCTACCATATGGATGATGATTGGTACATTGTAATCTAAATCAGTTACATATCTTTTTCAGCAATTTTACCAATGTTTGTAGCATAGAGTTAGTCACTTTGGTATTTGGTCTGTTCAATTGAGGTTATTTTTTTTACAATTTCCTTATTTTCAGGCTGGAGCAAACGTGATTGTGGCTGGCACAGCAGTAACGGGCGCCAAGAACAAACCAGAAGCCATCAAAGGCCTGCGTGATGAATGGACCAAAGCTATATGACTAGAACCACACCCCAAGTTCCTTTTGTGCAATATGTTTAGGTGTAAGTGAAATAGTCATGCTGAGCATTCCTACTCAATTATCATTTTACCACCACTGCTATTGAACCTGTTCTGTTTAGTACTACCATGTGGGATTAGCGAGCCGAATTCGAAATTGCTTCTGCGCAGAAAATAAAAATGAAGTAAAATTTAAAAGAAACTTCTTTTTTTAGTTCTGATGCTGTGAGACAGGAAAAACTCGATGGGAAACTTTAAAACGCTTATTCTATATATTGTGATCTTTATAATTCGCTCTTTGGTTTATTCTTGTAAGCCCCTCTTTTCCTAGCAGTTGTCATTGGTCACATACCGTTAATAATTAATTTATGTCACTAAAGAGAAAGCAATAAAGATGTTAAACTTTTTTTTTAGATATTTCCCAATTTCTGAAACTAATGACGAAACAGAGGGACATCCGAACTAATCCTCTAGTAGCACTCAACTTCATGTCCTGTTCAATAAAATGTACTTTTTCACATTATTTTACTTTTTAGGAAGTTTTCAGGTCGGAAACTCACAAACGCCCTATGATTTTCCGTACGTGTGTGAATTTATGTGTGTAGTCAAAGTTCAATTTTTGCAACTTTTTTCGAAGGTAATTTAAGAGACTTAGTGCATTACAAAACTAAATGAAACCAACAGTTCCCAGTGTCAAAATACCCTTTTTACCTAGTCTTGAACAAAATTACTTACCTAAAATTTTTATTCCCTGTGTCCGAAATTTTTATTCAAAATTATTCACGCCATCCTTTGTCTCGTGACGTGAGGCTCGAGACGCTCAGAATATTCTGAATGAATCATTGCAATTATTGATGCGAGTGTATGCAAATTTTCATCAGATTTAATGGAAACCAGGCTTAAAACTGAATTTTCTGAAAATTAGCTGACCATTATTATTTCTAAATCCTAATGATTTTACTTAAAAAAAAAACTTTTCTTTTCGTTTATATTTCAGCATCTCGGCATGATATTCATGATTCTGCTCAAACAACTTAGAAACTTTTTCACTAGGTTTTAAACATAAGTGATGAATGTACTGGCATCCAAACCCTTTATTTAGAATGAGATTTTTAGTCTGAGTCAACCTACAATTCTAAATCTATTCAAATGAATGAGCAAATTTACTACCAGTAGTAGTAGTATGCACACATTGCCTTTTGGTTAGTTCTACATTCCACTCAATTTACCCTAACAGTTTCAACTTAATGTTCTATGCCGTTCCTGGGACATTGCTGATACGCCCTTTTGACAACCTGCATGCAAACAGTGTTTTTTAATTTAGTTAAACTTCCCCCTAAACATTCCCTGAAAGTTTCACCTTAATACCCTGAGCCTCAGAAGTAGCAAAAGTTGCAGCATGTACTTAGTGCCTTTTGGTTAGTCTTGGCTAAAAAGCCATGTGCTGATAAACCACGCTTTTCGATTATCCTTGTCTTAGTAAAGCTGTCAGTCGTATCAAAGTGTCCTCCATCTAAAGTGAATCTTGTTATTGTTCGTAATGAGCATTCTGGTGACATCGTTTACCGCATCAACGTAAGATCCGTCTAGTGACAATCGCATCCATATCCACTGCTTCCAATTAAAAAAAATTCTCTTTTTAGTGAGGCATTGGGTTTCAATTCAGGAATGAAGTCAATTGGCATATATAGACTCCTTGGCATATATATTAAAAAAAAAAAAAAAAAAAAAAAAAAAAAAAAAAGGACTGGTGCACGACGTCTAAGCTAAACATGACAGTCGAAGATTGAAGTGCAATAAGACGTGCGAGTGCATATGTCTCAAAGCTACGACTGCTGACGATCAATAGGCAATTTACAGAAATGCACCATCACATAAATTTATTTCGCCAATTGTAATGAAATTTTTGAGACCAAACATAAAGTTCAAATACTGATTTAGAAAGTCTTTGTGGAGGATTCGAAATTTGTTTTTCTTTTGTTCTGGAAATTGTTTTTAGATGTTTTTAGCTGCTCCAAATCTTTGGCCAATTTGTAAAGCTGAAATCTGGCAATAGTGGCATCCCACACGTGGTTGAATTGAAAAATTTATTTACAAATGCTATTAAAAGGTTACAATTTTTATGGAAAGTAAAGTATAGTAAAACACAGTTCTTTACCAATATTATTATTTTGATTAGTTTATTTCCTTTGCTATTAAACCAATTTAGTACAGAAAATTGATGATTGACAGTTTTGTTTGTTTTTTAATTTCGTTTCCACTGTACCATCTTATTCCATATAATCTTGGATTGTAATAAACTGTGTATTTATGATCAATTCTAGGACAACTTCCAATGGTTGTTTCTTTTCTTAAATATGGCTTCGTCGGCTTGATGCATTTATTTCACATTAAAAATCAAAAACATTTCAAAATGAAGCATTTCATTTTCATGTTGAAATGTGAAATGGATTACTTCCAGTTGCCAACTCTGACTTTATCGCTTGGGAATGCAATGAAACTTACCAGAAGAATTTAAAAGCTACCAGAAGGAGAGTAAAATAATGTTCCCATATTTATTTTCAGTTTTATATAGATATATTTAAAAATAAATAGATGTATTTGCATAGAGAATACAAAAAGTCTTTCTAATCAATTAATATATGCATAGCCACACTTTTTTCATTAAAAAATTACCCCCGCCTGATTATGTTTAGCATTCTATGGTAATCTTAGAGGAGGAAGGATCGAAAAACAACTAATTCTCATATTGCTTGATAAAGTTTCAATAAAATTTAAGATGAATACAAATCTAACATGTACTTTTATTTTATATGAAATACCAGAAAGGCAAAATAACACCAAACATGGAAAAGCCATATCTTCTTATAAACGAAGCATTTTCTGCATTGAGGAAGGTAATTTACTCTCCCGAATTCTGCTATGTAGAGCAGAAGTCGAACTGCTTTCTATTTACGTCTTCCTGTTGCTGATCTTTTTCAAATTTGTTGTGCTTTTTAGTATGTTTTTTTGTTTTCTTTTGTTCCATTCAAATTTGTTGTGTTTTTTAGTATGTTTTCTTTTGGGATCATTTTATAGTTTAATGGAACTATATATTAATCGATGATATCCTCTTCCCTTTTGCTAAGTCATTCTTTTTATGTTTGCTGCTGTCTTTAAAGTGTTTTGACATTTTATATGTAGTTAAACGAATCTACATATCAATATATAGATATTCCTTTCCCTACTGCTTATTCACAGGTTAAATGTTATTCATTTTTAGGGATTGAAAACCTTGAGTCTTTATTAGTTTAATGCATTTATTCATAAATCTATTGATGCCTTTTCCCTGTTACCAAGCCATAGTTTTTTATATTTCATTTATCAATTTAAATTAAAATTATTTATATATTTTTCATTGGAACCCTTTCTTCGGGTCTCTTATTTGTCGTTATGTCAATTTTTGAATTCTTGATCAGTATGCCTAAGACTCTAGGTAGGCATGCCTTTCCAAAAACTAACCTGACAAGTATGTGTCCAATAAGAGTCATGCATACTCCTGTCATTTACCCATGCCCCAGCCAGTTAAACATTTGCCTCTCAATTACTTGGACTATCTGTCTTGGCTTTTCTCCGTCTAAAATTACCCAGCGTCTTGATGCAACCTATTGCAAAATACTTGATAATTTCAAATTCAATGTCATTCAATGTCACATCAATGTTAATCAATGTCAAATGAATTAACCTTCATTCATCCCTTTTTTCAGTCTTTCCACCAGAAACGTTGGACAATTATATCCGTTGTACGACGGAGCTAAAGTCGGCATCCTATTTGATTCGAGTATCCATGCTGTTAGACCGTATGCTTACGTTTCTGTGAAAGAAGGAACTTACTTCTGGCGGTTGATATATTTGCTTGTTTAATATAATTTAATCACTCATTTTTCAAGTTGAGGACTGCCACAAGTTCCTAAAATCAAATGAACACTTTGGTCTCTTAAATTGAATTTAGGTCCCTAAAATCCCCCTTTTTTGCTTTGATTAAAATGTTTTATCTCCCGAACGTAGCTGAAAGATGTATGCATATAGTTCTTGGAGAATATTTTCGCTCACCTAAAACAAGAGATGTTTTTATAGGCTTCAGCGTTACTGCCTGACTAAAATGGACAGGGTAGTCTTGGGCGCAGTAGTAGATGCAACATAGTAGAGGACGAGCCCCAACTAGTAACTGAAAGGTTAAGAATGTGTTCTTAAGAAAACTATCTTACGATAAGATCTTCTAACTACTACTGTTTCAGAACTTGTATCCTTTATCCAGGTTCGATCCTGATTACGAAAATTCTTAATTATGAAAACAAATTTGGAAATTCCAAAACAGAACTTCCTTCAAAGGCGATGGCAAAGTGAAATATTAAAAGTACACCATTGAAATTGTCAAAAACCCTTGAGTAGATGTTTAGTCCCTTATCTGGAAAAATAATGTGTTTAGAAACATAATGTATGTTTAGAATATACGCTCCGCGTTCAAAAACAACTCTGTGCGGCAGCAAGCTGGACCAGAACCGCTGTAGAGTGGACCAGAAACGTAACTACAATGGTTTTAACGCCCTAATCTTTTTATCATTTTTTATAGGACGGGTAAGAGGAGAAAGGGGACACACAGTTCTGCACATACCTAAATTAGATTCTCAGCAGAGAAACTTTGCAATTGTAAAAAGGTTTAATATGTCTACACCCCAATGAGAATTTTAAGCTAGTTTCTGCTCAGAGTTTATCATCTACTGCCCAAAAGTTACGTTAGTAGACTGATTTAGGTTAATCTTGTTATTCAGACTTTCACGAGAGCCAAAAAATATTGACGATAGGTGGAACAAGGTGAGGGATGAAAGTAAGTGAATTTGTCTACAGCCTTAAAAACATTGTTAATTATTTCAAACAGATCTGCGAGTGTCAAGTGTTCTATTTCTACTTTCGGGAGGACACGGAGTAGAGACAGCTTCTATAAATTAGAAAACTTTTAGTGGAAGACAACTTGTAATGGATCGGTTGGATAGATTCGGAGGGATGTTCCTGTTGCTGAATGTTTAATAAAAATGGTAAAGTCTGCTAAGAAAAAAAGGTAATGAAGTGCACATACAGCGACTAAGAGCCTTGACGACAAAAGTGAGAAAGAAAAGCAGGATTTGAACTTAGATAAGCGGGTGAAAATTCTTTGAAGACAGGCAACAAAATTTTTGAAAAAAAAAACGCTAACTGAAATAGACGAAACTTTTGTTTCTAAAGAACTGGCTGCCACCGAGTTGCCGAAGGAATTCCAGAGCCAGCTGAAGAAGTCCAAGGGCATGATTTGAGATTCAGGTGGCGTAAGTCATGATAGATAAAACTGTCTGCATATATTCAGCAAAAAGGTGACAGCTATTCTCAAAACCGTACAAAAGCAGATAGGTAGGTAGCAGCTATTCTCGAAAGAAAAAAAGTTGCCGATCAGACCCGTATTCCAGCTTCACATCGGAACGGACTTTCTAATTTTTGCTATTAGGTTAATATATTATTTTTGTACTTGGGTTTAAGTATTTAAAATTAAATAATTTGAATGCGAAAACGAAGGGAAAACAAAGAAACAAGTCTAGGAGGATATGGATGGCTCATGAAACTACCCTCCTTGCAGGATTCTCAGGTGATCTGTTTCTTGCTTATCAATTCGATTTCGATCATGGAAAGATATACGCAAATCATCATTCCATTTCTTTTACTGCTTTTGATATAAACAAACACCGACGAAAAATACCTTCTTTATTTATTTTTTCTCTTTAGACAAGTTTCATTTTTGGTTGCGTTTAGTGCTTTTTTACTCATTGTTTCTGTAAACAACTTTAGGGTCCAAAATAGTCTCTAGAGAGGTCCCTTTTTACATAAAAGTAGATCCGTAATTTTGGCCCTCTAAACTTGTGGCAGTCCTATTTTTGACATCTTTTTTGTGATCGACGTCCCTGGACCTTTTATGCTGCAATAAATCTATGCATCAATCTATTGCCTTCCTTTCCCTGCAGCTAAATCATACTCTTTTTCGAGCTTGTTGCTCTCTTTTAAGTGTTTTTGAAAATGTTTAGGGACGATGGCCCTGGGCCTTTTATTGTTTAATGAATCTACATATCAATCCGTTCTAAGCGTTCTAAGATTTTCCCGTTGCTAAGTCATAGTCCTTTTCGAGTATAGTCATCTTTCAAGTGTTTTTCTGTTTAAATTTTTTGGAATTGACGGCCCTCGGCTTTTTAAAGTTTAGTGAATCCATATATAAACTGATTTATATCATTTCCCCTATTTCTAAGACATACGGTTTTTCAAGTTCGTTCCTGTCTTTGAAATTTTTTGACATCTTTTGGGATCAATAATCCTGGACCTTCGATAGTTCAATGAATCTGTAAATCAATCAATTAATACCTTTACTCTATTTCGAATTTGTTGCTTTCTTTGAAATGCTTTTGAAATTTTTAGGGATCGACGACGACCAAGGTGATTCCATAACTCAATAAAACTGTACATCAATTAACTTATATCCTTTCTTTGAAATGCTTTTGACATTTTTAGGGATCGACGACGACCAAGGTGATTCCATAACTCAATAAAACTGTACATCAATTAACTTATATCCTTTCTTTGAAATGCTTTTGACATTTTTAGGGATCGACGACGACCAAGGTGATTCCATAACTCAATAAAACTGTACATCAATTAACTTATATCCTTTCTTTGAAATGCTTTTGACATTTTTCGGGATCGACGACGACCAAGGTGATTCCATAACTCAATAAAACTGTACATCAATTAACTTATATCCTTTCTTTGAAATGCTTTTGACATTTTTAGGGATCGACGACGACCAAGGTGATTACATAACTCAATAAAACTGTACATCAATTAACTTATATCCTTTCTTTGAAATGCTTTTGACATTTTTAGGGATCGACGACGACAAAGGTGATTCCATAACTCAATAAAACTGTACATCAATTAACTTATATCCTTTTGCCTATTGCTGAGTTGTAAAAAAAAAGAAAGAAGGAGACGCAATGCTAAATACTATAGTTGTGAAAAATGTTGACAAAACTGAAAAAAGAAATGCAAGTTCATTTCACAGCCAAAAGAGGTCATTTCCAGATACAAAGGGGATAGAAACAAGCACTTATTAATATACACATATCTTTTCAGAAAAAAAAAAAAAAAAAACAAAAAAAAACACATCCTATTGCCAAACTGTTGTTATAGTTAATATCTAAAGTCAGGGGTTTGCAACCTTGAGGTTTCTCATCTATCTCTGAGGGGAGCAAGAGACGTTTAAGACGCTCAGAAACTAATCTTATCAATTCCACACAACAAAAATAAACACAACATAAAAAAAGTACATTACTAGTTTTAATTTCAACGAATTAATTATATGGCTGAGAAAATACCTATGATAATTGGTGTTAGCTTATGATTTTATTGTTAGCTTATGATTTAGTGTTAGCTTATGTGATTGAGGAAAGAGGATAAATATTTCCGCATATACATGTGTGAAGTGAATTGGCTTCATACAAAAATATTTAGTATTAAAGCACAAAATTGCTTTGTCATTTTTCTTATTTTAGGGAATTTTTTTGAAATGCACAAAGGTGAGTTGAGTGAATCCTTTGACACTGAATACACAAGTAGCGCTTATCGATTTAGCTTCTGAACAACACACTAATTATGTTTTGGAGGAGAATGTCTTTAAAAGTAATTAACAAAAAGTTTAGTTTTTCAAGTTGCGCTTTCCCCTCAACTAAGAACTTTCCTGAGCTACAAATCCGACATCGATACTTACAATACAGAACTTAAATGAGCGGTACATCTAACATTGATATTAAGTGTTACATCCATACATTAATTGACAGTCGGGCGTAATTACATAACTTGAAGAAAAATTTGGGATTTCCACATCATTCGCTATGATCATATTCAGTTTAACCTGCTTCTAAAACTTATTTTACTGTTAAACTTCCTCAAGGTTGAAAAACCGGTGAGCCTTTTTCTATACCCACCCTGTTCAAAACGTCTACCTACATTGATTGTGTCACCCAATAATAATTTAAGGCCAATTTTGAATTGTATCGCTACGTCTCATTAGATACCTCCCTGTTATTTCACCTATATAGACATCTCTCCATAATGAGAAGAATTTGAAAATCAAATTCAGTTGCACGTTTAGAAACAACAGATCTTTTGACCAAAAAGAAAATAAACTGTGCACCCATTATCGAGCACGATAGATTTCTCGTAATTTCTTTTTTTGTCAAAATTCACAGATAATCCTTTCTTTTCGTTTTGCTACACCTCGGGTTTTTGGATAAATACATTTTTTGCTTTTGAGAACAAGAGTTAAGGGGGCAACCCAAATTTAAAACTTCAAAAACAAATCTTTCCTGTTGTATCTTTTCCACTAGAAAATAATCCCTTTTGGAGCATATTCAAATGTCACTTCCAAGAAAAAAGGAGGATATAGACTAAATGTCTTCTTATTTTTAACAGCCGGCTGACTTTGACTCAATGCTACAAAATTTTACAACCCTCCATCAGGATTGGACAAAAACGGTAGATTTTTTTGTATAGAAAATTAAATTTATGTTTAAGAAAGTTCTGGTTTATTTTCTAAATCAAACTTCTTATGATTATTCTGAAATGAAAATGCATTCAGAGAATTAAAAAAAAATGGCTAAATATTATTGATAACAGATTTAATGAAAAAGAATTTAAGCTGGATCTTCCCTCCTTCCCAAGATCTAAGACAATATCTTCTCCCTCATTAAAGACAATATGCAATGGTCCAATCGCTGTACAAGAAATGAAAAATGAGCTGCTGCTTCTATTTGTGGGAACAATTTTTGTCAAGGAGACAAAAAAAAAAAAAAAAAAAAAAAAAAAAAAAAAAAAATCGGTAAAATTTGGCAGTCTTAGATAGACACACAAAATGCTTTTGTCCCAACCATTTACTAATTTACATAAGCTTTTTATAAACAAAGCGTGTGTAAGATAAGCCCTTTGTTATAGTGATATCGATTTATAAATAAGCTTTGAATTTAGTTGTGGAATAATACACAATGATCCCCAACACCATCCAACATTAAAAATTTTTCACAAAGAATAAACAATTAAAAACCAAGAGATCAAACTGTATAAAAACATAGTTACAATAATTTTATCACATTTCAAGGTTGACATCGTTTTACAAAAATACAAAGAAGAACAGTTTTTCTATACTTGACACGTTTTTTACTTACTTCTTCTATAAAAAAAAATGAAAAAGGTCACAAGTATGCTAACGGTAAATAAAGAAAGAATGGGCCAAATTTGACAAAAAAGGCGGGAAAAACTGAACATATTGACATAAGCATATTTCCAGGCACGGCTGTTCCAGCCGTGCATGCGAACTCTGGAAACTACAGTTCAAACCTGTCAACCATAAGGCAATCCCTCCCGAGGAATAGTGACGGCTTTGGACCAAGAGGCCAAAAAAATGGCATGGATTCCCACTTTGTTGTCCTCAAGCAGCACTGCTATAATCAGCTGCTAATAGTACATTATTATATTTCTGTTGGGTACAACTAAATCTAATTTTAAATTATAGCTCAGAAAACTTAAACATAGTACAAGAGTTTTATAAGACCAAAAAATGGGAGCTTTCAAAATAATGTTGCCAATACAGAATTTATACCAGTCCAAAATTCCTTAATTTTGTTATCTCTAAAACCTAAGGTTTTTATTATTTTATAATTCTTATATTCCCTAAGAATAGCTGATACATAATGAAAAGTTGATATAAAATCTGCGGTTGGTGGTTACGTATTTGCATACTATTGTACATGGACTCATCCCTGCTTGCCAGTCGCACAGGTCTGGATCTTGATATTTTTGCGTATAGATTTATCTCTATCCATAGAAATGCCAGGATGTAAATTAAAAATAATTTTAAATTACTAATAACTAGTAATCCGAACAACAAAAGGCATGCCTAATGTTGTTAATCTTATGAGAAAGCCATTTGTAAAATCCAGTTTATTATGAAAAAAATAAAAAAATAAAGGAAGTCAGAATTATTTTTAACTTTCCAACTTCCTTTATTGAAAAACTTCAAATTGTGGTTTCACCAAAATTCAAATTTTTTAAAAAATAACTAGAATTTTTTTTTCTTTGAAGCGTCTTACGTAGCGCTAAATATAAGAAATTTCAAACTAATTCTGAACACTTTTAGCATCTTTTGTCCCATATGCCCTTTCGCCAGCAAAACAAAGTTCACAGACCCCTTATTGGGAAGAAAAATTTTCTTTAAATTCGGTGACAAAAGAACAACGTTTTCACGCCTGTGCAATTCCTAAATAATCAATATGACCTTACCCCCTCTGAATAAGAATCTATTTGTTAAAACTTGCTACATGGATCCAAATGCAAAAATGCTAAATTATGAAAAAAATAATGTTAGCAGTGTGACCCCAACATTGACAATGTCTTTTTCTTTTAAAACTTCGGATGAAGGAAGACAGAGGGAGGAGAGAAAATTTGATAGCTTATTTGGCCGAGGTTGGCTGCGGTAATAAACATAAAGATAAAGTCACGCCAAGGGAAATAACGATAAGAACACTAATACTATAAAAGTTTTACATAGCCATAGCAAAAACAGAAAAAATTTCGGAGTCGGGTTTTGATATCACTCAAGCATTTGAACAGCCTGCTGTTGTAAAGACTGAATGTAGCTCATTAGACCACGTAAACGATGAATTGTCTTTTGACGATCTTCAAAGCTTAAAGATGGATGAATATCACTAAAGAGACCCAGTTTTTCTGAAAGAGATAGTCGAAATTAGAAATATATTTCAAACAGCTAACAAAAGAAACATCACACATGCTATACATTAAAAGAGAATAATAATAATAAAAACAGATCATGTCACTTTAAAGATTCCTTAAAAAAAAAAAAAAAAAAAAAAAAAAAAAAAAAAAAAACAACAACAACACATAGTGAAAATCGTCCAACCAGGAAATGAAAAAAAAATTGCCAGAAACCTCGTCATTTCGCTTTTCAACTCTTTTTGCATATTCATCAGAAACAATAAGTAGAACAGCAGGAAAATTTTTATACAAGACAGTGGAAAAAATTTCCAACACGGAAATAAAAATTTCCCTGTTGTTCTACTTATTGTTTATGATGGAAAGGCAGTGTGGTCTTCGTCGCTATTTGCATATTCATCAGCCACCCCCTCACAAAGATGGAGGTATTGAACTTGTACAGAACAGCCCCATTTATTACAAAACTTATAAACACAAGGGTGAGGAAATACGCCATTAATGAATGTACAACAAATCACGTTTCTATAAACATAATAAGAAGAACAATAAGATTACCAGAAAATACTATACATATACAAGTAAATCTATCTCAAGTATTTGAGACATCATAACAGAGCAATGGAGTACAGGGCTCCAGACCTCAATGGCCACTATTGTGAGGCGCAGAACGTATATGGTTTCTAAAAAATGGGGATCCATGCTAATTAAGTATTTAAAGAAAAAATTTAGTGACTGTTTGCAGCCATGTGGACTGTCTTACCCGCACGGCCACCAACACAGTCCCAGTGATGTCAACTAGTGTTTGCAATTCTTGTCCAAAAAGCTGTTTTTGAGACATCCTTTTACCTGAAATATTGAGAGTGGACGATGTGCCCACTCTCAATATTTCCCCACACTGCCTTCGTATAAAGTAAAATATTTCATTGAGAAATTTTCCTACCGCACTCTTTCGGACAGGGGTCTCTTAGAATTTGGAAATTAGATTACACCAGATCCTTAGGTGAAGTAGCAAATTTTGAGTCCTCCGATGCAAAAGCTAAACTTTTGCAAGATAAATTAAGGAACAAATATGAGGAATGCTTTCCTGAGAAAACTTTCAAGCAGTGCAAAACAGATTATACTTACACAACCCAAAAAATTAAATATTTGATTCAGCATAAAATTAACCTAAGAAACAAAAATGTATAACCTTTTTGAATCAGAGCCTAGTATGTGGTATACGGAAGTAAAACGAATTTGTTGAAAATCCCCTAGTGGTATTGATTTTTGTTCAGACTCTAATGATGAAACAGTTGCTAACATGTTAAATGGTCATTTGGCCAGAATAATCCAGAATAAAATAAACCAAGAGTATCAGAAAATCCAACATGAGGGCGTACCTTTACCTACTATTTATGAGGATCAAGTTTTTAGTAAAATTAATTAAAAAAACCTTTTCTACAAAATAAGTTTTTCAAAGCAAAGCAAAGAACTCCATTAAACAAAAAAAGAGAAAAAATAAAATAAAATAATCTATCAAGCGTGAAACTACCACAGATCAGCATCGATAAATAAATGAAACCCAAAACGAACAGAAATTACAATAAATAACAGAGTCAAACTCAAAACGAGCAGAAATTAACATAAGTTGGGCGCAAAAACACTAAGCCTTCCCAAGGCCAAAACAAAGTTAGCGCTTTACTGAAAAAATATACATGTTTGTAGTTTTATAACTTTAATAGATCCAATAATCTTCAAGTTTATATTCCTGAATATCACTATATGTATATTAAGCTAACAATGCAAATTCATTTGTGTTTTTTAAGTAAAATGCCAATTTTGACTGACCTTGAGAAGGCATAGGGGGTTTATCGCCCAACTTATGTTAATTTCTGCTCGTTTTGAGTTTGACTCGGTTATTTACTGTAATTTCTGTTCGTTTTGGGTTTCATTTATTTATCGATGCTGATTTGTGGTAGTTTCACGCTTGGTAGATTATTTGATTTTATTTTTGCTCATTTTTTGTTTAATGGAGTTCTTCACTTTTCTTTAAAAAACTTATTTTGCGGAAAAAGTTGTTTAAATTAAATTCTGTTCATCTTATATTGTCATAGTCTTCTAAGAGAAAAAGAAAATAATACCTTAAATCTTTTTGTTTTTTAAGACTACATAGTTTTGCCTGCTATTCGTGTTCTGGAGAAAAATCTTCAGCAATTTTTAACAGCATACACCCTTTTAAAAATCTGGACACAAATAGTACTGTTTAATTTAGTTTCATACCTCCTCTAGTTGACCTGAGATGGAAAACTTTATACCATTCACAAAAAAATCTGTTTACTTTCTTTGATAGCTTGGATACATTAACGCTATTTTGATTTGGTTAAATTTTAAGAGCAGAATTAGCCCCTAACATTTGAACGTAACACCCTCAGTCGTTCTTGGGATACTGCGGAGATTCCTTATTAGGAATTAGCATTATCACTGTGCATTTTGATTTAATCTTAAGGCAACATTCAGATTTTAAACATAATGGGCAAATGGGAGGGTGGGAGTGGAAGGGGGACTAGTTGCCCTCCAATCACTTTTGACTATTAAAAAGGGCATCGCCCTTTCTATTTTCAATCGAATGAGCCCTTTTCGAAGTTCCCACGACAAGTTCTTCTATACGAAGTGCCCTGGTCTAAACAACAACAACAACAAAAAATAATACATTATACCCACATCGATCTTTACTATAAAAATGTCAAGCCTTCCAATCACTTTCGACTATTAAAAAGAGCACTAGGCCTTTCGATTTCCAACCCAATGAACACTTTTAGAAACGACAACGCTTTCTATTAACACCTTATATGTCCCCAGGGCATAAATTACAACTCTTACCCTAAGGTCATTCTCAAAGACCTAATTTCAAGAACTTTCTACTGCGTTGAACAAAATGACTATCTGAAAATTTTGATTGGATGTGTTTGGAGGAATGATGGGCGTGCTATTGTCTCTGAGTTTGCATATTTGCTGGTAACTTGAAAAAGTTTCTGAATTATTCTGAGGTCTTTTCCTGTTGTTGTTTACCCTCTAAAGATAGATTTTTTGTCAAGTAGTGTTTGTATGACCTTCTCCAACTGTTAGAATAAGCCCTTTTCCCTGGGTATTTTCACCAGCGCCATCTTTTTTCTCGGGTAGATTGGCACGCCATCTATAGTTTCAATTTTCTATAGTGCCATTTTTGATTTCTTATCGTTAAGAAGCGTACTGGGAACTAGCAGAAGAGGGGAAGGAACCTCCCGCAAGTGACGTATTGTACCCGCCGGTATTAAGTTACCCGTAAATTGCAGAGGACAGTTGAGGGGGTCCTTACAGTTTCCTTGTTCCTAGGTTCCTACGTTCTGTATGTATTTAGCATTTGATGCTGATGGCGTGGACTGCTGGGATGCTCGTTTACTATCACGCTCTGAACGTTGTCCAAAACAGCATTAAAAACGTCTTTTGTGCACATAATATGTAAAAACATACGTCTAAATTTTTCACGCTTACCCAAGCTTTTCATTTGAGGAAGCAAATCTTCAAGTTTTATTATCCTGCGGAAATTCGGCCTAAAAGAGTGAGTGCATATGTACTTTATTAATAACGTCTCTGATATTGTTGGGGCTGTTGCAAAGTATGATGCTGATGATGTTGTCTGCCAGTCTTTGTTATCCGCCACCCTAGTAAAGAACCACTTATTCCTGCCGATGCTTTTTGTGCGTTGAGTTGCCGTGTAAACTCCTGTTTGTCTGAGCTACGCTCTTTGTCTGAATGTGTGAGAACTCTCCTGCCTGGAACAATTGGATGTCCTCCGTCGTTAATGCAAGAATGTACTGTCTCTTCAAAACCGTCCTATGCTGTTACTCTAAAAAAATTACCTACTAACCTTAGACATCCTATTGAGCACAGGGAGACCCTTGATATCCCAGAATGCCCCGACTGTATTGTAAATATGAGATCTGATATTGTCAGTAAAGGGATGGTAATTCACAACCAACATACACCCTCATTTGTCTCTTTTACCACTACTTCAACTAGTCAGCTAAATGTATCCACTCATGTCCTTAATAAGAAGCTGCTTGGTATTATCAGTAACATCCTTGTTGCTTTGCAAAAGTCAGAACTTATTAACATAATCGCCGGTCTCGTTGATACAACTAAAATTGGAAGTTCCGGATCCTCCCGCCTTGAATTTCTAGACGATGCTGCCTCAAATAAAGCTATAAAGGAAGGTTTGTGTTGGGGATACGAGCTTGCTAAAATTAGACGTTTTCAGAAGTTACCTCCTAGATGCTACCGTTGTCAATCGCCGAAACATATTGTCGGAAATTGCCCACTCCCATCGATAAGTCAAAAGTGTTTACCGTGCTCTGCTGGACATTGCAAAAAATGTGGTAATCTTAGCACTGACACCTCAAAATTTGAGAACTGCGAGTATCATCATGTTTGCTATAGCGTGAGTTTACCCAATTTAAGACAAAACTCTGAGTAAGGATGAAAAATGATGGCTAGGGGCAATAGATTTTGCTTTGTTTCATTTAATATTAACGGAACCAAGGACCAAGATATTTTTATTCATGAGCTTCTTGATTATGATATAGTTTTCCTACAGAAACATTTTCTAACTAAAGCCAATACAGATACTCTTAAACGATCACCCACCCACCACACGTTTGTACGTGAACCTAAAAAAACGCAACGTCGACCCTCTGAGGGCCCTGCAACTTTAGTTTGCCTCGCTAAGAAACCTAAGCTTGTTTCTTCTGATCATAATTTACTAGAAATAAAATGCGGTAATGTGGTCCTCATCAATGTCTATATGCCATACAATCGCAAGAACATTTCTTCCCTATCTGTCTTCACGGGTTCTTGTAAGCGACTTAGGACACTTCTGCTAAGAGTGACCAATCAGGGATTAAATTGGACTGTGGCTGGTGATATTAATGCCTATCTTCAGTTCTAGTCTAAAAGTAGTGACCGGTTTTCTTATGCTTTGTCTAGTGGCTTCATCAGTTAGTCGACAACAGTCTACCAACACTCATTTCTGTGATGGTTCTAGATCAAACCTTGATCATATTATAGTTTCAAGGGGATCTCTCGTGGTTCTTCTGTCATTGTTTTGGATGATAAAATATACGATGATCACTTGCCTTTAATTTGTGAAATTGAGTCGCCTGCTCTACTGGCTTATAACCATTTTTCTTACCATAATAAATGGTTTGATAAGCCAAATTAGAAACGAGTAAATTCTGAAGTTCATCTGGATGTTCTTTGCTCGTTATTATCAAGCCTGAAAGTGCCTTTTCACCTTTTACAAAGCTCTGTAAGGTCACCGACAGCTAAGATTGATTTAAATTGTTACTAATACCAGATCATGCCTTGTTTGAAGTCAGCTGGTTCAGTTTCAGCTCCTATTGACCGTTTTAGATTTGGCACCAGAGAACCGTTATGGAATGTGTGCCCAGAAGTGAAAAAGCTAAACAACACGCGTAGTTTTGGCTTCGCCTTTGGATTGCTTGTGATCAGCCCAAGTCTGGTAAAGTATTTAAAATTAAGCAAAATTCGAAACGTCAGTTTAGATCTTCTTTGCGTCAAACCCGCCTGAATGGTTTGGATGGCCCCTCGAATCGGAAGTCTTGGTATAATGTAATTAATAGCAGCAAGTGTGTGCCTGCTACCGTTTCGATTATAAAAATCGGTGATTTTGTTGCTCATTTTACTCGTGTTTTTTCTACATTTAATCATTCTATCCAGTCTATGTTTTCTTCCTTATTGCATAGTACTGTTCCTTGAGTTCTTCGGCAAGTCCATATATTGTCAATATCTAGTGGTGATATCTATCGGGCTTTTAAGAATGTTACGAAATCAAGTGCTCCTGATATGGATGGTCTGTGTTACAATCACTTCACCATTAAGTGTCCATTATTGTTAACACACATTCAGCTCCTATTACAGATGTGTTAGTTCCAGATAGTTTTCTTTTGGGAATCGTAACATCAGTTTTGAAAAAGGGAAAGGACGCAGATCAGTATTCCAGTTATCGACCAATTACAGTGTCCTGTTTCATGAGCATGCTGTTCGAGTATGTCGTATTGCCTGAAGTTTTCGCTAAATGTGATTTTTCTGATTATCAAGTTGGGTTCAGAGCCGGTTTTGGTTGTTCTCAAGCCCATCATATACTTGGTCAGTTGCTAGTCTCGGCAAAAATGCAAAAAAGGCCACTTTATTATTGCTCGGTTGATATTTCGGGCGCTTTTGACAACGTTGTACATTCGCAAGCGCTTCACTGCTTAGTTAAAGAAGGAGTTAATTCTTCCGTAGTAAAAGTTCTTCAGTATTGGTATTCCAATTCGTTGGTTTGGCTAAAATGGAAGTCTGATATATCCGAGCCTATCTCAGTAAAGAAAGGAGTCAGGCAAGGGGGTGTGCTGTCTTCATATATTTTTAAAACTGTGCTTGCAGACTGTTCGCGAATGCTGTCTCCTACTGTGTTTTTAGAAAATACTGCTGTTAGTCACATTGCCTATGCTGATGATGTTCTCCTAGTTAGTCATACTAGGTCAGGCCTCACAAAGAACCTAAATGTTCTTATTAATGCTTTGAGTATAATTGGGCTTTCTGTAAATACTCCAAAATACAAGTTCCTGTGTTTCTACATTTGAACACCTGCTCCTCTTTTACGTTTAAGGACAGGTCTGCTCGAGTGTTTCCCAAAATTGAAATTAATTGGATTTACTTTTTCTGACACATTTTTAACTACATACTCATCTTTGCCTATTAGCGTGGTACAGCGTATTTGCTTCTCACATGGTAAAATCTCGTCTAATAGAGGGAGGTAAAATCACCGAGACTTGTGTAAGTTTTACCTTAGTTTTTGTTCTCCTGCATTTTTTGTTCTCTCCGATGTGAAGCCTCTAACGTGACAAAAAGACTGTCTTCAGCTAGCGAGAGGTTATTTCAAATATTGTAAATTCCTGCTATATTTGCCAAGGTTGTACAGAAATCATAAGATTATGTGTCATTTTGGAATTATCAACCCTCTAGTGCTGCTTGACAACATTGCTATGGATCTGAGGACCAATACTCTAAGGAAGATATGTGCCAGTGACCCCCTCACTTATTTTTTCCAGATTAGTGTTTTTATGAATATTGTTTAGTTATTTATGTTGTGTTTTCCTTATTATATCCTTATGGATAATATTATTTTGTTTTTTTCTTTTTTTACTCCGCATTTATTTTATATTGCGGGTTACAAATAAACTTACTTACTTACTTAGAGGGAGGTTAGTTACGCTCCAATAACTTTCGAATATTACAAAGGGCACTAGCCCTCTCAATTTCAAATTGAATGAGCCCCTTTTGAAGTTTTTCAACAACTCTATCTATAAAATCTTATATGCCCCCAGGGCAGAAACTACAACCTTTGCCCTTGGGGCTCTCGGGGGTTTGTCATCCTTAAATACAAAATTTCCAGAACTTTCAATTACGTTGAACAAAATGGCTATCTCTAGACTTGATTGAATGTTTTTGGGGAAATGGTGGGCGTAAGAGTAGGGTTAATTACTCTTACTTTCGACTATTAAAAAGGGCAATTTAAATTTCCAATCAAATGATGCCCTTTTTGAAATTTCTATAACAACTTTCGATATAAACTTTAATACCCCAGGGCATAACTTACAACCCTTGCACTGAGGGCTCTGAGGGGGTTATCATCCTAAAAGACTTAATTTCCAGAACTTTCAACTACGTTGAACAACATGGATAATCTCAAAATTTTGATTGGAAGTGTTTGGGAAAATGGTAGGCGTGAGAGGGGCGTTAGTCGCTATCCAATCACTTTCAACTATTCAAAAAGCCTTTTTCAATTTCCAATTGAATGAGCCCTTTTGAAGTTTCTACAACAACGCTTTCAATAAAAACTTTATATACCCCCAGGGCATAACTTACAACCCTTGCCCTGAGGGCTTTGGGGGTAGAGGTTGTCATCCTTAAAGACCTGATTTCAAAAACTTTCAACTACGTTGAATAAAATGGTTATCTAAAAATTTTGATTGGATGTGTTTGGGGAAAAGGTGGACGTGAGAGGGAGGGTAGTTGACCTCAAATCACTTTCGACTATTAAAAAGGGTACTAGCCCCTTGAATTTCAAATCGAATGAGCCCTTTTTTAAGTTTCTACGACAAAGATTTCAATAAAACCCTTATATGCCCTCGGGGCATAACTTATAATCCTTGCACTGAGGGTTGTGGGGGAGTGTCTGGGGAAAAGGTGGACGTGAGAGGGGGGTTAGTTGCCCTCAAATCACTTTCGACTATTAAAAAGGTTACTAGCCCTTTGAATTTCAAATCGAATGAGCGCTTTTTCAAGTTTCTACGACAAAGATTTCAGTAAAAACCTTATCTCTATGTGTATCTATGTGTATTACCTCTATTTGTGTCGTCTCTGTGTGTTTGCTGTTTTTGTTTGTTTGTCGTCTCTACGTGTGTGCCGTCTCCGTATGTGTGTCGTCTGTGTGTGTGTGTGTCGTCTCTGTGTGTTTGTCGTCTGTGTGTGTGTGTGTGTGTGTGTGACGTCTCTGTGTGTTTGTCGTCTCTGTGTATGTGTCGTCTCTGGTTTATGTTAGGTTAGGTTATGGGGGTTAGTTGCCCTCGAATCACTTTCAACTATTAAAAAGGCTACTAGACCTTTGAATTTCAAATCGAATGAGCCCTTTTTCAAGTTTCTACGACAAAGATTTTAATAAAAACCTTATATGCCCCCAGGGCATAACTTATAATCCTTGCTCTGAGGGGTGTTAGGGAGTGTCCTCCTCAAAAATATATTTTCTATCTGGAAATCAACTACGCTGAACAGAATGGTTATCTCAAAATTTTATTGGATTTGTTTGGAGGAAGGATGGGTGTGGTTGGGAGGGGGGCTAGTTGCCCTCCAATCACTTTCGACTATTAAAAAGGGCACTAGCCCTTTAAATTTCCAATCGAATGAGCTTTTTCTGAAGTTTCTACGACACCGCCTTCTTGAAAAACCTTATATGCCCCCAGGGCATAACTTAAAACCCTTGCCCTGAGGGTTGTGGGGGAGTATCCTCCTCAAAAACACATTTTCTATCTGGAAAACAACTCCGCTGAACAAAATGGCTATCTCAAAATTTTGATTGTATGTGTTGGGAGGAATACTGGGTGTTGGGGGGGGAATAGGTGCCCTCCAATCACTTTCGACTATTAAAAAGGGCACTAGCTCTTTGAATTTCAAATCGAATGAACATTTTTTGAAGTTTCTACGACAACGCCTTCTATAAAATCCTTATTTGCCCCCAGGGCATAACTTAGAACCCTTGCCCTGTGGGTTGTGGGGGAGTGCCCTCCTCAAAAACATATTTTCTATCTGGAAATCAACTACGCTGAACAAAATGGCTATCTCAAAAATTTGATTGGATGTGTTCGGGGGAATGATGGGCTTGGGGGGGGGGGGCTAGTTGAATTCCAATCACTTTCAACTATTAAAAAGGGGACTAGCCACTCCAATTTCCAATCGAATGAGCACTTTTCGAAGTTTCTACGGCAACTCCTTCGATACGAAGTGCTCGGGTATGGAGAAAAAAAAAAACACATTGTGCCCACATCGTTCTTTACTTATGCGCGGGATATGTTAATCCAATCCCTAAAAAAGATACTGAACTTATTTTCGATGGTGGGAGGCCAATCACTTTGACCCCCTTGTTCAGCAAAATGTACAAAAGTTTTGTAGCAAATTGGCTAAAAGCTGAAGCTTAACCCCTCCTTGGTCCTCATTAGTACGGTAACGGAAAGAATGCATCAACATCCCATTATCTAGTCAATCTTTTACATTTTATTTATAGGCATGTTGATGAGCCTGGTAAATGGCTAAACTTAACCCTTTCATGCCTGTGGTCACCATACGGATACCCCTCGACCACTATTTTTTTTTTCTCTCGACTCGACAAAGTTACAACCGTGATTTCTTTTCCACTAGATAGCGCTTGCTTGGCTCTATCGCGTTTGAATTTATTATCCCTCAAGGCTTTACCCGAGCGGTCGAGCAGATTTTGACCTCGATGACCTGGACGTTTCTGGTAAGTTCAGAGCCTGATTATGATATTATTTTGTAGCTAAGAATGCGATCTTTCGAATGAGATATCACTAGTCTAATTCTGAACTGTAGTTTAGCCCCAAACAAGGTTGCTAACGATCGGTTACCAAATGGTCACATCAGGCATTCATTGCCAAACCACACCTAGGCAGATTTGTACAGCAAGCGAGGCTGCAAGTCTTTTTTATGATCGGGAATAGGCACATTTTCTTTCTGTTCCTCCTTTTTACTGGTAACAAGGGTAAAAGAGCTATTTTGTGTGATGCCTCAAGCAAGTGTAGAGGCCAATGGCCTATTTTATTGCATTATGTTATTATTATTAAGTGATGCACTTACCTTGAATTTCATTTCAGCTGGCCCAAGCACGAGCTCTGACTCCATGAGAGGTCATGGTCCTAAGCCCTTGGAAGAGAGACTGATCAAGGAAAGAAGTAGAAGAGCTACCAAGAAAATGCCTGCAGAAGAAGCAGCAAGGCTTTTATTCATACCTGATTGTGACTTAGATCTCGATATCTTGTCCGACGACGACTACCCAAACTGGGCACCAGACAATCCAGATCAAGAATTTCAACTCACCGTTCTCTCAACTGTTATGGCAATGAAGACAGAAGTGATGAACAGGATATTGACCACACAGACGACATCCCTTTATCAATGCTTGGCAGGTTCGAGTTAGACAATGGTGATGACACGGATCAATTCGACTTGCCTCTCCCAGGCTTGAATGACACAGCAGCGTCAAACAGTTCTTCAAGCACATCATCAGCACCAGTGGCAACTTCTTCTGCAATGCACTCAGCAACAGTTATTGCACCTGCTGAACCCTTTGTCCTTACAATAGCTAAGAAAAATGCCCCTTCCCAAGCAGTGGCCGGTCGAGTAACTCCAACTGATGCTCCTCAGGTCACGGCCAAACCAGTAGCAAAAAAGAAGGTAGCAAAGGAGGCAAAGCAATACAAGTGGATAAAAACGGATCCCGAACCTCGATATATTACCTGGAAGGGTTCTATGCCACACTATGACGAGGTACAAACGCCCCTTGATCTCTTCCGAATGTTTATCACAGAAGACATTCTTTCAAACATTGTGGACCAAACGAACCTGAATGCCATGAGAAAGAAGAATCTTGTTCTGAAACTTTCTCTTGAAGAGTTGCACATATTTCTTGGAGTTCAAATGCTTATAAGTATTCTCAAACTTCTGGCTATGAGAATGTACTGGGAGAATGGAATACGATATTCCCCGGTGGCTGATACCATGAGCAGAGATAGGTTCATCAGCTTGAGATCTTTTTTCCAAATTTTCGATGACACCTTAATGATACCGAAAGGGGAGGCTGGTCATGATAAACTGTTCAAGATCAGAAGACTATATGACGCATTCAGGGAGAATATGAAAAAAATAGACCCTGAAGAGATCCAAAGTATTGACGAACAGATGATCCCGTTCAACGGAAGAATTGAATGTCGACAGTACTTGAAGGACAAGCCCCACTCGTGGGGTGTAAAGGTTTTCACGAGAGCCGGCATCAGCGGAATAGTGTGTGACATAGAGATATATACAGGAAAAGGATCTGTTGAAATTTCTAAACTTGGCCAAGGTACTGACGTTGTCCTTCGGCTTGTAGAAAATCTGCCAAGGTTCATGAACTTCAAGCTGTTCTTTGATAACTTCTATCTGGCATCGATCTCATTCACGCGCTTCGGGTTGAATATGGCATCGAGTCATGTGGTACGATGCGCAGCAACAGAATGAGGGGCGCTGTTCTAGATACCGACGACAACATGAAGAAGAATGGACGAGGGTCAGTGGACTTCCGTTTTGAAAGACATTCAGAACTATCGGTAGTAAAATGGTATGACAACAAACCAGTTCATTTAGCTTTGTCACACCGTGCAGTCACCTCAATTGATAAGTGTTAGGAGCGGGATGGCACAACACGGAAATACGTCGAAGTCGATTACCACCGAATCGTGCTTGGCTAAAAAAAATCAATGGGGGGCGGGAATCTTGCTGAAATGTTCCTAGAGCTTTATAGGACTGACATTCACTCGAAGAAATGGTATATGAGGATTGTGTACTACTTTTATGACATGGCTGTGAACAACGCCTGGCTGATACACCGCCGACAGTGTAAGCAGACCAATGTTCAGCATATGTCTCTACTGTACTTCAAAATGGACATTGCTCGTGGGTTGGTTCTTACTGGCGTATCTCAAATTCCTCGAGTTGAAAGTCCATCCTTATTAGTGAGAATGCGCAATATGTCTACCTCGCGAGGCGGGATGCCTTTGGAATCATCGAGGTTCGACAAGACCTCACATTTTCCGGATACGGCTGAAAAGGGAAGGTGTCGCTATGAAAAGTAGGTTAGGGGTGGAACCAGTCAAATCATGTGTTCGAACTGCAAAGTTCGACTGTGTTTGAACTTAGATCGCAACTGTTTCAAAAAATTTTCACCTAAAATAGTATCTGTATATACCTGACGTGACCATATGGTAACCATTCACAGTTTGGATTTGGAATGAAATAATTTAAAAAAAAAAATAAATATGTTCTAGTTGAACCTCCAGGATTGAACTCCTTCTTGGTTCAGGTCTGAAAGGGTTAATAACAACTTATTTTAAAACGGGCTTCAATTTGATTGAGCATAACATTTTAATTTCTAAGCTTTTAATTGATTTTAGAGTGAATCCTGCTGTTGTGAAAATCATTAAGAGTTTTTTAATAAATAGGTTCCAAATTTTTAAATATAAGAAGTCTTTTTCTGAATCTAAGCCAGTTTTTTGTGGTGTACCTTAAAGTACCATTCTGGGTCCTATTCTTTTTCTAGTTATGATCAATGATATTGCTAATGATTATGAAGACCTCTGGAAATATGTTGATGACCTTACGCATTGGAAATATTTGTGAAGCAAATGAATGTAGCAAAGCTCAAGCTTTAATTGATAATTTTAAGACTAAAGCTCCCGGTTTAAATATGACGGTAAATGACAGTAAATCTTCAATTCAAACTATTTCATTTTTAAATTCTTCTGAACCAAATTTTTGACCTATGATCTCTGATTCTCTTAAAGTCAGGAAGATTAAACTCTTGGAAATTATTATTACCAGTGATTTAAAATGGGAAGCAAACGGCTAGTTTAGTGAAAAGGGGTAATGCTGGGCTGAAGATGCTCAAGCTTATGTCAAGACAGGGCGCCCCTACAGATCACCTCCTCCAAATATTTATATCTTTTATTCGCCCAATTCTGGAATATGCAGCTCCAGTATGGCATTTTGGACTGACGACTGAGCAAAGCGCCAGGATCGAAAGAGTTCTAATGATTGTATCAAAGCAGGCAGAAATGTTGTATGAAGAGCCGCTGACAAAGTTTAAAATACAATGCAAACTCTGAAAAAAGAAGAGAGAAACTCAGCATGGATTTCGTAAGAAAATCTCTGATCCACACAATCTACAACACCCCTTTCCCCGCTCAATCCACAACAAAACGACTTCCGCACAGGGTTGCAGTGCCTATTGAGAAAATTCAGCCGGTACGCTGGGCTCATCAGCGGTTAGCGAAAAGTTTATACCTAGTTTTGTAAATATGTACAACGAAAATCAGGAGTATTGATTAGTGTTTTTTTTTTTAAATATTTAGTTTTTAATATGACTATAATGTGACTATACCAAAGACATTTTGCAGTGCCATGAAGATTTTGGTGAAAATAAAAGTTTATCTATCTATCGATCTATCTATGTGCGAAATCACTGTTTTATCCCTTGCTACAAGTCCCAAAAATTTCATTTTTGGCAAATTTATTACATCATGCAGAAAAAGTCACTGAGCATATGTTTTGGAATTTACCTACACTTACATCTACACAAAAATCTGAATTATGGTCCTAATTGAGAATTCTTTCTGACATCTTATCAGAATCATTAAAAAAACAGCTGTCATAGACACATTAAAAAGTGCACTAAATGGCACTGTTTTTCACGATTACACACTAGAAACAATCCATTTTAACTTGCTTCAAACATTTATATATATATATATATATATATATATATATATATATATATATATATATATATATATATATATATATATATATATATATATATATATATATATATATATATATATATATATATATATATATATATATATATATATATGAAACAACCCTGAATCTGCTCCTACTGTATGTAACTGGCGTCGGTATTTTTCTTTTGCGAGTGTTCACATGGGCTGGCGTAGCAGGTGGTTATAATGTGCAATGTGGAGAACTTGAAAGCAACATTATATACTAGAATATATATTCTAGAAAACTTTCGGCTAGACATCCTCGCAGTGACCGAAGCACGATGGAAAGGCTGCGGAGAAAAGAAGCTCAAAGCAGTAAACAGCAACACGACTTATACAGTTCTGTACAGCGGAAAAGCGGACAGACATGCAGCTGTAGTCAGAGCTATATTGAACCCAAATGCAGCAAAATCTGTCTGCTCGTGGAAGCACATTAACGAGAGAATCATGTATACACGATTTTCACATCTAATCATGCAAAGCTGTCGCTAGTCATCTGATATGCACCAACAAATAATGCCAATGAAGCCTCGAAAGGCGATTTTTACGAAACCCTCCAGTCCTTCCTGACGTCATTGAGAGGGACTCCATCCCTCTCAATGACGTCGCTTGCTTAGCAGGCGACCTAAATGCGAAAGTCGATCAGGACAGATCTTATTGTCCCGAGGTGTTTGTACACAACGGGCTTGGAACTATCAACAAAAATTATGAAGGGCTATTTAACTTTACCATGTCAAACGACCTGTTGATAGGATATAAATTACTCGAACACAAATAAATCCATACGCATACATGGACATCCCCAGAAAAAACTGTCAAAAATCATATTGACCACTTTCTGATCCGACGATGGCGTAGAACTAGTCTGAAAGACACGAGGAGTTACAGAAGTGCGGACGTCGGGTCGGACCACGAACTTCTTGTAGCAACACTCAAGTTGAAACTCCACTCCAACAGATCTCGACAACCAAAAAAATTACCAAGAAATTTCGACGTGGAGAAGCTCAGAGACAAGTATGTTAGGAGACAATTCAGCATTAAACTCTCGAACAGATTCGAGGCACTTGTTGATATACCACAAGACTTGGAAGAAGCTTGGACGACTATACAACAGAACTACATAGAAACTGCTGAAGAAGTTCTTGGCTTTAAAGAGTCAATAAAGAAACAGGGGATATCCCAGAAGACATGGGACTTGATCGAAGACCGCAAGAAAATAAAACAGAGCACGCTTAGTAATGATCCTTCTGCTGATGTCATGAAAGACATAGCGTATAAAGAAGCGAACAGAGAAGTGAAGAAAAGTGCTAGATCAGACAAGCGACAGCACCTCAATGAGAAAGCAAGAATGGCAGAAGAAGCAGCCCGACGTGGTGACACGAAAACTGTGTACCACCTAACTAAAAAAATCTTTGGGAAGACCAACGTACAAAATGGACTAGTAAAAGAGGAAAACTGAAGACTGCTGACCAATCCAGATGACCGGAAAAATAGATGGGCGGATTACTTCGAGAGCCTTCTCAACCGCCCGTACCCTTCTGTTCTAAGGGATATCCCGGACAGCCCATTTTTGGATCTGCTCATTAATGAAGACGAGTAACGGCGGATGAGATCCTTTCAGCCTCGAATAAGCTGAAGAATGACAAATTCCCGGGTAGTGACCATATATCTGGAGAAATGGTCAAGTCATCGATCCGCAGGTCCCTTTTGGTGTGGCTAGTCTTCTTTTCCTTCTTCTGGAAAAAAGAAAAACTCCCCAAAGACTGGAGAGCAGGAACCATTATTAAATTGTTCAAAAAGGAGACGCGCCAGTCTGTGACAGTTACAGAGGCATCAACCTCCTCTCGATAGCTGGAAAACTCTTCTGCATAATCACCCTGCCAAGACTTCAAGCTGTCTTAGACCCGCATTTACGCAAGGAGCAACATGGTTTCCGACCAAGAAGACCTTGCGCCAATCTGATATTCACACTGCGCAGCATGCTTGAAGAATCAAACGAGTGGAGACAACGTCTATATATATTGTTCGTCGACTTTGAAAAAGCGTTCGACTCATTAGACCGCCCAATACTATGAAGAACCTGATGTTCTACGGTATTCCTGAAAAGCTGGTTCGCCTGATCATAGCAATGTACGAAGACACGGAATGCTGCGTGAGAACCTCTGAAGGAAATACAAGATATTTCGAAGTGATGACAGGTGTCAAACAAGGATGCGTATTGTCTCCATTCCTCTTTATTCTCATAGTAGGCTACATGTTCAGGCAAATTGATGGATACGGGATCAAAATTGCAGTCAGACTAGTCCATGATCTCGACTTTGCAGACGATGTTGGATTTATGGAGAAAGACAAAAGCAAAGTTCAAGACTTTTTATGCAAATTAGCCGAAAGAGCCGAGTAGTTTGGGTTACATATCAACGCCCCCAAAACCAAAGCGATGTCAGCCACTAACTCACCGATGAATATCTAGTTGGGGGATTGAAAGCATAGAGCAAGTCACCGACTTCCAATATCTTGGTAGCACCGTCTCGTTTAGTGGCGATTCCAAAAAAGAGCTGCGAACACGAATAGCCCTGGCAAGCTCGGCATATCAACGACTTCGACCAGTCTGGAGATCAGCGAAGTACTCACTCCAGCTAAAAACTCTGCCTTTTCAGAAGAAACATCCTTTTGATCTTGACGTACGCGATGGAATGTTTAAAACTCACAACTGAGCAGGAAACACGACTTACTGCATATGAAAACAACTGTCTTCGACATATCCTCAACATTAACTGGAAGGATAGGATAATAAACTCGGAAATTCGCCACTACACAAACCAGCCTGATATCGCTGATGTAGCCAGGCAACGAAGATGGCGCCATCTTGGCTATGTTATCCGTATGCCAGGATCGAGACTACCAAATATGCTTCTCCAGTGGCAATCAGACGACACGCGTCGACGAGGAAGGCCCAAAAACACACTTCGCAGGGCATATGAGCGGGACAGGAGAGCCCTCCATGCATCCTTAATCTCAGAGTGAGAGGACATCTACGCCGCAGCTCATTTGCGGGATGATTGGAGGCTGTTAACGGACGCCCTGTGTGCCTCTGGAGGTACAGGAGTACTGTCTGTAAGCACAGACAGTACTGTCTGTGCTTACGTTGTACTATTGAAACTTTAAAAATAACGAAGAGCTGAAAGAAGCTCAAGATTAATCAATTTGGCAATTAATTTTAACCTTTAATAATTTTAATTCATCATGCGGAAGAATAGTCCAAGTGTTAAAGTAACAATTTTTGTGTTTTAGCCTGAAGTGATGAAAATGCTACTAAACTATAGTTTTCAGCAATTTTTAGTCTTTAAGATAATCCGAATGCTTTTTTCTACAATCTGGACCTGATTTTTTATTCTGTATTTTTTCTTTTTTTAATGCAAAACAAGTAACAGAACCTGAAAAATTCCTTAGAACTTTCTCTGAGAGCAACTACAGTCATCACATGCTAAATGGGTACAGCTTCTCCTTCCGTGTTAGCTTTTTCTAATTGAGCATTTCAAGAATGCAATTCCATAAAATGAAACAACTCACCAGTCTCTTCAATTTTTTTAGGTATCAAAGATTTCAGCGCATCAATACACTCTTGGCGAGCACCAGTGGTATCCCTGTTAACATTCATCACAAGATTATTGATGTAAATATTTACTCGATCTAAGGCTTCTTCTTCTCTTGGTGTTCGTTTTGCAGACACTTTGACATTGATACCCATACATTCATCTATAATCTTTGATAGTTGTTCATTGGCTGTTTTCTTCTCATCTAAAAATGTAGAATAATAAGTGCTAATTAAAACGGCAAAGGGCAAGTTAGTGAATATAATGATTCAAAAGGAATAATCAAAGTTTCAACAGACATACTGACGGCAGTCACATAAGATTTAAAGCTTAAACTCGTCAAGTGATCCCAGAAAAGAGACCTTAGACCCCACAGAGGCAATAACTAAAGCCTCAAACCAAAACCTCTCCTGTAAGTCAAAACTCTCAGAAGCTCACACTGAAATAACATACTGGGCAGTAATGCTCTAGAGTGGGACAGACAAAAGTTTGGTAGATACGGAGGAGGTACGGGGAAAGGATCTATGCCTTGAGAGAACTTTTAATGAATCAAGTCCCACATTTTCTCTTTTTAGCAGAATAGAGACTTTTTTCCCATCAAAGGACAGAAGTTATAGAAACTCTGGGTGGCTTTATTTTATCAGCCCCTTGAGATGTCAGAAGAGATATACTGAAATTAACACTATCATTTAGATAGAAAAAGCTGGATACAAATGAATTGATATTGAATTGATATATGAATTAATATTGATTAAAGAAATTCAATATCAATTCATATCAAACAGTTTATCAAAGTTTCTATGTATCAGGAGTTTCAGAGTTATCAAAGTTTCTGTGTATCAGGTCAAATGCTTGACAAAATCAATTGCAATAAGGTTTGACCACATTCCCAGTACATCTAGTCTTTTTAGAACCTTATTCAGAAGACCCATCAGGTAATGGCTTGTGACAATAGAAAGATGTTTAAGGGAAGCTTAGGGGAGTTGTTGGCTTTCTATTACTGACGAAGCTAGAAAAAATCCTCATTAAAAAGGTATAACATCTAATTCATCTGATAAATCAGTACAGTGATGTACTTAACTAAAAATTGGGGTTGATGTTATGCGATGGATACCAATAAAAACATTTAAGGTTCATTAAAATCATTAAAGTTGGTATTGGGGTTACACATCTGACCTACAGGGTTGAGTATTTAGTAGTCTGAGAAAAAGTATTATATCTATAAACAAGGGGCATGGCTACTTCCTGTGTAAAAGCTCTGATAAGATCTACCAGTACATCAGAGTTAAGCTGGTTTGCCTCAAATTAGGCGCTTTTCTTTTATCTGTTTTTTTTTTGTGTGAATTTTCAGGAAGTCAACAAAGGTACCTGAATTTTATAAGGATTAAATCATAGGCAGCTCAATAGCACATCCTATGTAAAGAGTGATATGGGCACAGTGTATTTTTCAACAAGGCACTTCCTATAAAAGGAGGTGTTGCACAAACTTCAGAAGGAGCTCATTCAACTAGAAATTGAAAGTTCTGGTGCCCTTTTTAAGAGTCAGACGGGATTAGAGGGCAACCAGTCCCCTCCCACACCCAGTATTTCCCCAAATATATCCAATCAGAATTCTGAGATACCAATTTCGTTCAGCATAGTTGAAACGTAGAGACAATGTATCTCTAGGTATATCAACCCCCCCCCCCACAGCCTTCGGGGCAAGGGCTGTAAATTATGCAATTTGAACATTGTTTACATACAGTATTTGTTATTGAGAAAGAGGACATATTTGATTTATATATATATATATATATATATATATATATATATATATATATATATATATATATATATATATATATATATATATATATATATATATATATATATATATATAAAATTGCTGCAAATTGTAGATCTCCAGTAGCTGTTGAAATTTCAATAATTTGTTTAAAAAACAGATTTTTACCACTATGGTCACTTTTTTACTCATTTGAGTTTATCCTTAAAGTAAAACCATAGTTAGGATACTTTCTAGACACTAAAACAATACCTACTTAAAATTTTTGAAAACAATTCTTGTCTTGGAAAACTTAGTAAGGGACAAAGTAAAAATTTCATAAAAACAAAACATTCAACCCATTTGATAAACTTCATGGGTTCAGCTTGGCCCCTATTATTTCACCCTAGGCTAATCAGGGTAAAGGCACCAATAATTCGACAGTGCAATTTTAGAACCACTGTCGAAATTTTCCTTCAAAACAGGATAACTCTGCTTAGTCGTGACTTGGAACACCATCTCTTGAAGCCTTCGTTATATTTTGACAATGCAAAACATGGACACTATAAGCAATACACCCAGATAAGAAAAGAATATTCAATTTGATCAGTTTTTGTTTCAAACCAAAATGAGCTCCCGACAACTTTTTAGCTATGGTATGCAATGTTCAAACTTTCAATATTTGGTTATTATTTTGCAAACAAAAGTTGGGATGAGCACCAATGAATCAAAATACATCTGATCTTCTCTAAAATGTAGCCACTTTGGCTTTTTCTTGATAAAATTAAATTAAAGTGGCAGCTAATATTACATTGAGATGTGTTGGCCTCTAGCGGCTTGGTGCTGCGGTGAGTTATTAGTAGTAGTAGTAGTAATATTATATTGACAAAACTATTTTCCAAGTCTCAAAAATTATTTGCCTGAAGTACTGGAATACCAGACCAACTAAAGATGTTCCTTCAGCCGAATTCAAATGTAGATATTGGCTTCTATTATGAGATTCATTTCTATTGAGAATATCTTGTAGTAACCTTGTCAAAATTTTTGAAAGACAGCAACACGCCCTGTCAAAATATAGGTGACTCTGTTGAAATTTCACTGAACATGTAAAACAGATGAGAAACGATTCGTATCGAAATTAAAGGATCCTCCGACGAAAACATAGTTGTCGAATTTATGGGTACTTTCTCAACAATGAGAGATTTTGATGATTATTATTTGTAATAATATTTCACATAAAAAAAAAATTAAAAAAAGTTGTTTTTTTAAATCGTAGTTTTACTGATTTAATGCTAGATGCTAGGTTTTTCCATCATCTGAGGAACTGCCGCTTGGCCTCATACTATGTTCATATTTTTAAGCATTTGACTTGGTTGATCATAACATCCTAATTTATTTATCAAGGAATAAATTTAAATTAGATCCTCTCTTAGTGAATTTTATATATATATATATATATATATATATATATATATATATATATATATATATATATATATATATATATATATATATATATATATATATATATATATATATATATACATATATTTTCTTTCAAATGGATCCCAAGCTGTAAAATGCAAAATATTCTCTCTGAACCCTCCTTAATTGGCGTGGAATTCCTCAACGAACCTTGTTAGGACCACTCTTGTATGTAGTATTGATTAATGAAATTGGGCAGATTCCCTCAAAGGTTTTAATATATAGATGACCTACTGATCCTTGAAGTATGTCATAGAACAATCAAAAACGACCCAATCAAAATTCAATTTCAAGGATTCTGGACTTTCCAGACAAAGGATAGTCGAAACAAATTTTTTAAAGTGGATCAAAATGGAATATTAACTTTGAAATGGCCAAATGTTGACAACACTACCACTGTGAACAACAAAGAAATTTTTACTGGACCATTAAAGCTGAGAGGATAAGATAATATTTAATCATCATATAATACACATACCATATTACATTTTACTATTCCCTCAAAGTCTCATTGGCCTGTAGAGAAAAGGGAAGGCAAACGAATCACTTAATCAGAGAAAAACAAATTAAAATAATCACTTACTCAGAGAGAGAAGAGCAAAATGAGAAGAAAGGAAAATAGAAATAAAATAAAAACTATAGAAAACAAAACTAAATACATTAGATAGATTAAATTAATTATGTAGATTAAATAGACTCCAATAAAATAATAAGAAATATATAAGAAAAATAAATAAATAGATAAAAATAACTTCTAAGAAGCCAAACAATTTTTAAGATTTTTTTTTGAAATAACCGAATAAGTGGCACCTTCGAACTGATTCAGGCAACTTATTCTATTCAATATGACTCGCCATTAAAGGATTAAAATCTGACCTTACAAAGGGAGTAAAAGGAACTTGAAGACGATTGTTTGTATTGCGAAGATTATAATTATTCTGATCATAAGTAAAAGATGGCGGAGCACTTAGGGGAGGGGGGAGGTACCACGAAGCTGAAAAAAAGTAAAACATACACACCAAAGAATATACAGTGACTCAAGATCAAGTAATGGACTAACTCCTGAACGACTAGTTTCCAGAATGAGGTCTCTAGCTTTATTATGAACCTTAGAAAGTGGTTTTAACAGTAAAGGAAAGGTTGAAATTCATACTATCGGACAGTAAGAAACGTACGATTGGATCAAGCAGTGAAGGGGAATTTTCAAAATTAATCCAGGAAAAGTATGTTTAAGTTTCCTTAAAATACCAAGACTCCTGCATATCTTCATTTTAATCAAATCAATGTGACGCTTGAAAGACAGGTTTTCATCAACAAGAATGCCCAAAAAAGGAGCGACATTAAAACTTAAAACGAACAGAAATTATTCCGTATATGAAAGGGGCTGTCTCCTCCTCAACGCCTCGGTCTTTACGCTAAAGTTTTTCATTGTTTAAAAAAAATAAGAGTTGTGAGAAAGTCAAACTTTAGCGTAAACAGCGAGGCGTTGAGGAGGGGACAGCCCCTTTCATATACGGAATAATTTCTGTTCGTTTTAAGTTTTAATATGGCTTCTTACTTTTAGTTAAAAAAACTTGTTTTTTTTATTTAATTTCTGATCGGTTTTTAGTTAATGCAGCTTTTATTTTGGCTCACCGCCATTGAATAAGAAAACAAAATTTGTTTAAAAATTTTACTCATCTTTTGCTAAACGGCTGTCTCTAAATTTGGTTCTGAAATAATTTACAAATGAATTTACGTAACGAACTTCTATATTCGTATATTTTTCTTCTGGCAAAAAATACAAAGTTGCAGATTTTTGCAGATATGAGCTTGAAACCTATGTTATAGGGTTTCCTGATACGCTGAATCTGACGGTGTGATTTTCATTATAATTCTTTCACTTTTAGGGGATGTTCCCCCTCTTTAAAAAATCAGGTAAATTTTCTCTGACTCGTAGCCTTTGATGAGTAATACTAAACTTAATAAAATTCATATATTTAAAATCGGCATTATAAGCCCATTCTTTTGATACATTTATTGACATCAAAGTTCCGTTTTTAAAAGTTTCGATTACTATTGAGCCGTATCGCTTGTTTTTTTTTTTATTGTTTTTTTTATTACGTATATTTTATTACGTATATGATGGGGTTCTCCTCTTAGTCAATACCACGCTCTTTACGTTAAAAGTTAAAAAATTTTTTATTCACAAACCCCTGAATCACAAAGGCTGTTTAATTAGAATAGATAGCTCTTTTGAAAGCACTGAAAAAACTGTAGCGTAAAGAGCGAGGTATTGACTTGGGGGAGAACCCCCTCATATTTGTAATAATTTCTGTTCATTTTAAGTTCTAATGTTGCTTCTTACTTTCAGTTGAAAAAACTTGTTTTTTAAAATTTAATTTCTGATCGTTTTTTAAATTATGCTTGGAAATCCGGCGCCCCCTTCATAGAAATGTCCCTTACCCCAAAGAAACATCCTCCACGGAATGATTCTCCCGAGTAACCCTATCCTCCAGCCCCCCCCCACCAGAAAAAAATTCTTCCTGAAAATGTCTGTATACTTCCCAATAAACAAATCAATATGTAAGCAATGGGCAAAGTTCATAACTTGCAACCCTTCCCCTGGGAACTGTGGGGGATTAAGTCATCCTAAAAGACATATTTATTACATTTTCGACCATGCTGAACAAAATGGCTATCTCAAAATTTTAATTGGGTGACTTTGAGAAAAAAATGAGCGTGGGAGGGGGCCTAGTTGCCCTCCATTTTTTTTTGGTCACTTAAAAAGGGAACTAGAACTTTTAATTTCCGTTCCAATTAGCCCTCCTACGATATTCTAGGACCACTGGGTCAATACGATTACCCCTAGGAAAAAAACAAACAAATAAACACGCACCCATGATCTTTCTTCTGGCAAAAAATGCAAGATTCCACATTTTTGTAGATAGGAGTTTGAAACCTCTACAGTAGGGTTCTCTGATACGCTGAATATGATGGTGTGAATTTCATTAAGGTTCTATAACTTTTAGGGGGTCTTTCCCCCTTTTTTTCGAAAATCAGCCAAATTTTCTCAGGCGCGTAACTTTTTGATGGGTAAGATTAAACTTGATGAAACTTATATATTTGAAATCAGAATTAAAATTTGATTCTTTTGATGTATCTATTGGTACCAAAATTCCGTTTTTTAGAGTTTCGGTTACCATTGAGCCGGGTCGCTCCTTACTTACAGTTCGCTACCACGAACTGTTTGATAAATTATCCCATTTAGCTGGTGAATTTCAGATAACTGGGGATAAACCTGACAAACGCGCGAAAGAACAAAAAAAACTGGACTTGCAAAAATTTAGGGTAAGATAATTAACATCAAAAAGCCGCAAAATTACTCTCTAAAACAAATTTTGCAAATTTAATCGAAGCTCTGATTCGCAGTTTCCCAAAGAGCAAAGTGTGCTGTCATCATCAAAAAAAAAAAAAAAAAAAAAAAAAAAAAAAAAAGCATAAGAAGAAGGCCAGCTATAGTTGCCACCATGGGCAAGGGAAGGCTTAGGATGACAAAGTCTACAGCAATTATTAAGTTTCTGCTTTTTTACTACATAAAAAAGATCATTTACATAAATCAAAAATAGCACAGGCCCTAAAACTGATTTCTGAGGGATGCCAAAACTCACTTGTGAGGGTAAACGGAAAAGTGGATCAACCAAAATTAGTTTATCATTCAAATAAGACTGAAACCAAGAAAATACATTTCCCCTTATGCCAAAATGAGACATCTTCGATAGAAGAATTTCGTGGGTTAAGGAATCGAATGCCCTACGATTGAGTTCGGACTTGCGTCAAAACAGGTAACTTTTTTGTTATGTCGAATTTGTAGGTGAAAACTCTCCAATTTAAGAAAATCGGAGTTTTTACCCTTTTCTGATAAAACTCCAAACTTCTAATCCAACATTTAGATTTGTAGATGTTTATCCTACATACTGAAACCCTTTTCAAACCAAAAAGTTTTTAAATTAGGCCTTCCTGAGTAGAAAGTGTTTTTTTTCTTACAAAAACTGTTGAATCATCAGTACCTTTACCCTACTTAAAACTGGGACATGTATTTACTTAGCAAGCAGTCTTTTGTAAGCATAAATACCAAACCCCACTTTTTTCCTCCCCAAAAATGATTGGATGACTATAATTTTATAAAATTATTATAATATGGGATTTCCAGCAGTCAATCACGTTGTTCTGAAACCTGAATTACTGAGGTATTTGACTCTGGTTAGGCTCTCTTATATGAGAAATAATCCAACTCTGGAGTTCCAACTCTGGGCATTAGAATACAGCAAGATAGGAAATCAATTAGCCTATTATGTCTAGCGTTTGAAAAAGAACTTATGTAACCCTATAATTGGGGCTGTTGAGGAGGAAACATGTTAGGAAAACAATTCTTACTTCATAATACGCAAAATAATTGTGGTTAACACATTTTGACAGTAGTTCCACTCTAGTTAAAAAAAAAAAAAAAATAAATTGTGCGTGCTGATCAATTTCTGCATTGCACAGGTACCAATCTCCAAATTTGATGCCTTTGGGCAGCAGTGCAATGGATGGATGGGGACAAGTCATCTGACACTTCCCATGTTTCCCCCCATATTTCTCCAGGTACCCATTTAGAAATGGACAGGGGCGTCGTTTGGGGGAGGCAGTTGCTGCCGCCCAATAATGCGGAGAAAAAATTATCCTAAATCCCATGCCCCTTGACTATCCGGATATGGACCCCTCTTCCCCCCCCCCAATAAAAAAGCTGGACATTTGCCCCTGGAGCTGGGTTGACCCCAGCTGAGCCTACAGTGTCACACAATTGACCCCCATCGTAAACCAAATAACCAGCAACACCAGGACTTGAACCCCTGACCTAAAGGTTTCAAGTCCAGAGCACCAACCACTTGGCTAGAACGGCTCAATTTCACTATATCCATAATATCAGTATAGGGTAGAATTCCACTATATCCGTAAATTCAATCAACAGTGACAAAATCAAGAAATGGAAAAACACAAGGAAAATATATAATTTGTGCTAGGCTATATATTTCCATATTAGGGGGTTGGGTTGGGGATGAAGTGTAGTTGAAATGCAGGCAAAATGTGTTAGCTATAATTGTTCTGTATATTACCTTAAATCAAACTAGCTAGCAATAGGACAGATCCTGTGTCTACCAGCTTAAGTGATGATAGTTAGTCATCTGTGGTGTCCCAAATGTTGCACCAGGTTTGTTGAGCTGCTCCTTGTCCACTGATGACTAGAACAAGTCCACACTGGTTGAGGTCACTATTTTTTTTCACTAAGAGAGTTCCACAAGCAGACAACTGAATTTGAAAAGAACTTCTTTTTTACTCTGGTGTTTGCTTGTCTCTGGAAAAGCTTATGTGGGTAACAATGAGTTCTCTCTGAATTGTCCAGTTGGAAAAGGCCAGGAATGGTATCCTCAGCATTTAGAAGCTTGTATACTGTTATCACATCATCCCATTAGCCTCAATATGTTAGAGATGGTATTCTAAGCTTACAGAGACAGGATGGATTATGGGCATCATAGAGGTTTTAATACATTTTGTTGCCCCCTCTGGACTGATTCCATGGCTGCTTAGTCATTCTTGTTGATTGGGTATGCAATACACATTCCAAACTCTAGCCCTGGTTGAACTAGACCCTTGTATAGCTTAGTCATAACCATTAGTGATCTGCTAGTGTGCATTTTTTTTATTTAGCCAAACATCTGATTAGCCTTCACAATAGTTGCTTGTACATGAATATGAAAATTCAACTTGTTGTCTACTAGGATACCAAGATCTCTCTCCACATGGCTACTGGAAATACCTTTGTGGGACCCATCACAATTCATATAGTACTAAATGTGTGGGTTTTTCTTCCCAAGGGGAAGAGTTTTGCATTTTAATGTATTGAATTTAAGCTTCCAAATGGGTATATGATCCAAAAATATGGAATATTGGGTATTACTGTTAAAACACATCAACAATACAATCAATTTGTTGGACAATCTAGAAAAATAGAATTGATTTTCCCCTTAACTGTCTTGTTTGATGGATAAATAGTTTTGTTACTATAGCTTTAATAAAACTGAGCCATTTATTATGAGTGTTTTAGTGTTATGTATTATCAAGCTATTTATTATCTATTAATGAGCTAGCCTATTTTTTGTTGTTCTTTTTGTCAGAAGTGTACTTTTGTAGTTTTTCAGTTTTCTTTTCATTTATTTCTTATAAGGTAAAGGCACCAATGATTTGACAGTGCAATTTTGGAACCACTGTCAAAATTTTCCTTCAAAACAGGATAACTCTCCTTAGTTGTGACTTGGAACACCATCTCTTGAAGCCGTTGTTATATTGTGACAATGTGAAATGCGAAAACTATATCCAATACATCCAGATAAGAAAAGATATTCAATTTAATTAGTTTTCTGTTTTTGACACAAAATGAGCTCCCAACAATTTTTTAGCTATGTAATGTCCAAACTGTCATTACTTGGTTATTTTTTTTGAAAAAAAGTTGGGATCAGATCCAATGCATCAAGATACATCTGATCTTCTAATAAATGTAGCTACATTTAATGGCCACTTTTTCTTGATAAAATTAAATTAAAATGGCAGCAAATATTATATTGACAAAACTATGTTCCAAGTGTCGAAAATTCTTGTCTAATGTAGTGGAACACCAGGCCAACTAAAAATGTTCCTTCGGCCAGATTCAAACGTAGATATTGGCTTCTATCATGAGATTCATTTCTTTTGAGAATATCTTGTAGTAACCTTGTTGAAATTTTGACAGACACCAACCAGCCCTGTCAAAATAGATGTGATTCTGTTGAAACTTCACGTAACATTTAAAACAGATGAGAAACAATTGGTGTTGAAATTGAAGGGTCCCCTGACAAAAACATAGCTCTTGAATTTATTGGTACTTTCTCAACAACAAGAGATTTTGATGATTATTATTTCTAATAATATTTCACATGAAAAAACATATAAAAAAGATTTCCTTTTAAATCGTAGTTTTACTAATTTAATACTAGATTTTTCCATCATCTGAGGAACTGCTGCTTGGTCTCATACCATGTTTATATGTTTAAGCATTTAACTTGTTAACAACACCCTAATTCATTTATCACTGAATAACTTTGAAGTAGACCCTTACTTAATGAATTTTGTATATGTTTTCTTTCTAATAGATCCCAAGTTTTAAAATACAAAAATATTCTCTCTGAACCACTCCCTACTTGGCATGGAATTCCTCAAGAAACCTTGCTAGGACTGCTCTTATATTTAGTACTGATTAATGAAACTAGTAGGAGATTCCCTCAAAGGTGTTAATATGTAGATGACCTGCTCTTGAATAAGAATAAATAGAAGAATAGAATTTTCTTTTAAAAATTACTATCACAGCATGATCGCCAGAATTTGAATTTTACGCAAAAAAAGCACTATATATATATATATATATATATATATATATATATATATATATATATATATATATATATATATATATATATATATATATATATATATATATATATCACTATACATATATATATATATATAAACATATATATATATATATATATATATATATATATATATATATATATATAATATATCATCTTAAGAACGTAACGTTCACGTCAAACATATTCATTGTAAAAAATACATTAAAAAAAATTTAACATTTAGTTAATAAGGCAAAATTAAAAATAAATAGAAAACAATAAAATTAATGAAAATGCATAAAAAATATGATGGGTCAAAACTTTTTTTTGTACATATTTACAAAACTAGGTATACAAATTTTTGCTAACCGCTGATGGGCAAAACGTACCGGCTGAAGTTCCTCAACAGGCACTGCAACCCTGCGCGGGAGTCGTGTGTTGTGGATTGAGGGGGAAAAAGGGTTTTGAGGATTGGGTGGATCAGAGATTTTCTTCCGAAATACATGCAGAGTTTCTCTCTTCTTTTTTTTCAGAGTTTACATTTTAAACTTTGTCAGCAGCTCTTCATACAACATTTCTGCCTGCTTTGCTACTATCACAAGAGCTCTTTTCTCAGCTCTTTTGATCCTGGCGCTTTGCTCAGTCGTCAGTCCAAAATACCATACAGGAGCTGAATACTCCAGAATTAGGTGAACAAAAGATGTAAATATTCGGAGGAGGTGATCTGGAGGGGCACCATGTTTTGAGATAAGCTAGAGCATCTGCAACCCAGCATAAACTAGATGTGTTTGCTTCACACTTTAAGTCACTGGTAATAATAACTACCAAGAGCTACATATTCTTTACTTGAAGAGAATACGAGATAGTTGGCAGACAATTTGGTTCGGAAGAATTTGAAAATAAAAGAATTCCAATTGAATATCTTGTATTATATACTGTCATATTTGAGTTGGAGGCTTTAGTCTTCACACTATCAGTTAAAATTTGAGCTTTACTACATTTATTGGCTTCGCACATCTATCCAAGGGTAAGGTCGTCAACATATTTCCAGCGGTCTTCACGTTCATTAGCAATATCATTGATCATAACTAGAAAAAGAATAGGACCCAGAATGGTACCTTGAGGTACACCACAAAAAACTGGCTCAGGTTCAGAGAAAGACTTCTTATATTTCAAAATTTGGAACCTATTTATTAAAAAACTCTGAATCATTTTCACAACAGCAACATTCACTCTAAAATCAACTAAAGGCTTAGAAATTAAAATGTTATGATCAATCAAAATCAAAACCCTTTTTAAAATCAATTGTTATTAAGTTTAGCCATTTACCAATTTCATCAACATGCACAAAAATAAAATGTAAAAGACTGACTAGATAATGGGATGTTGATATATTCTTTCTGTTATCGTACTGATGAGGATCAAGGACGTGTTCAACTTCAGCTTTTAGCCAATTTGCTACAAAAGCTTTTGTATATTTTGCTGAACAAAGGGGTCAAAGTGATTGGCTTCACACCATCGAAATTAAGTTCAGTATGTTTTTTAGGGATTGGAGTAACACACCCCGTTTTCCATATTTGTGGATAAACTGAAGAAGTTGAAATGCAATTAAAGTTTGTGTTAGTGACCTAGTCAGTTTGTTAGGAAATGCTTTTATAAGCTCAATTGGAATATCTATGGGAGTTATACTAATTTGTTTAAATTTCTTATTCTACTAAAAACTTGATCCTCAGAAATAGTAGGTAAAGGTACGCCATCATGTGGAATTTTCTGATATTCTTGGTTCTTTTTATTTACATCAAGACGTGGCAAAGACTGGATTATTCTGGCCAAATGACCATTTAACTGGTTAGCATACCCCAAAACATACCCCATTTTCCATATTTGTGGGTAAACTGAAGAAGTTGAAATGAATTTAAAAATCTGTGTTAGTGGCTTAGTCAATTCGCCAGGAAATGCTTTTATAAGTTCAATCGGAATATCTATGGGAGTTATACAAATTTGTTTAAGTTTCTTTATTTTACTAAAAACTTGAACCTCAGAAATACTAGGTAAAGGTACGCCATCATGTGAAATTTTCTGATACTCTTGGTTCTTTTTATTTACATCAAGACATGGCAAAGACTGGATTATTCTGGCCAAATGACCATTTAACTGGTTAACAACTTTTCATTGTTAGAATCTGAACAAAAATCAACATCACTAGGGGATTTTCCACAAATATGTTTTATTTCCTTTTATTTTCCTTATTATGTTTTATTTGTTTCTTAATTTATCTTGCAAAAATTTAGCTTTTTCATCAGAGAACTCTAAACTGCTACCTCATCCCAGGACTCAGATGTAATCCAGTTTTCAAATTCTAAGAGACCCCTGTCAGAAAGAGGTCGGTAGGAAACTTTCTCAATGACATATTTTACTTTACACAAAGGCAGCAGAGCCCACCTTATCATGTAGTGGTAGCTACCACCAAGGGGAGGTAGGTCTTGAGGTTCATTCTGACAAATTTGGGCAAATTACGTCGAGTTTAGTATTACCTTTAGTAGTTGGAAACTTTACAATTTGCTTGAGTCCTTGACTTTTGAGGAAACTTTCAATTCTTAGATTGTTCTTATCACCAGTAACGCAAATTCCAACATTTGGGTACTTAGAAGTAATATTTCAATACACAAATCTAACTTTTCAGCCAAAACCTTTTTTTGGAAAGATGCCATACTAGGTGAGCAATAAAACACTCCAATAACAATACCAGTTACACATCTCAGAAGCGTTTTTGGTCAAATCATAATCCAAATAATTTCCTCGTCATCATCAATATGGGGAATCTGCAGAAGCCGCACCACCAACTGCCCCGTACAAAACACGCTATGCTGCCACCTTTCTTACCTAACAGATGATTCTGATGTCTTAATTTAATAAATTGTTTGTAACCTTGTAATTGTAAGATGTTCAGGACTTTGTTTATGTACTTCTGTAACTGTAATAACATCAGCTCTGGTTACATGAACATAACCCTCAAGTTCCCCATTTTATCAACATTGAGACTTTCCGCATTTAAAGTTAAAAAGAAGGAAAATAAAAATGTGATTGAGGGACTTCGTTTTCAACAACTTTACATTTACTTACTTTTGTCTGTTTTGGGAAAATCTGCTTAGGTGGGAGAGAGACTTCAGGCTCATTTAATTCAATAACTAGGCTATCTGATTCATCATGAAGGGCTGCAAAACGGTTACAAGATGAACAAGGAGCAGAAAATATATTAGCATTTGTCTCACTATTTGAAGTTTTAGAAACTCTGCATGGAGCTAGTACCTTGGAGCTTGAAGTATGTCATAGAAACATAAAAAGTGACTTCCTCAAAATCCTACCTATGTTTTTGGATGAAGCTAAGAATTTACACGAGAGTAAATTCCATTAAGTCAAATATATTGACCATAAACTTTTTTAAATTCTTGAAATCTACTCTTGTTTTCTTAGAGCCTATCCCACTCAAAATGCTACTGAAACATTTTAAACTTCTTGGTGTCACAAATTCCTAATAATCTCAAGTAGGGCATGCATATTTCTAGGACTCTGGACTTTCGAGACAAAGATAGTAAAAACAAAAACTTTAAAATGGATTAAAATGGTAGATTAACTTTGAAATGGCCAAGTGTTAACAACATTTTCACTGCGAACAACAAAAAAATCTTTGCCAGGTTATTAAAGCTAAGAGGAAGTGGGGCAATCCAGATAGCGTTTGGAGATGTTATTTTTGTGGCACATGCGCAATTTTATGAATGTTTATACATTAAACAAAGTTGAAGAGAAACAAAGAAATAAATCCAACTTATATCAAAAACAGGTAATTTTTTTATTCTGTCAAATTTGTATGTGAAAATACTCTAATTTAAGAAAATCAAAGTTTTGTACCCTTTTCTGATAAAACTTCTAATCAAACACTTAGATTCCTAGATGTTTTCCCCAAATACTGAAACGCTTTCCAAACCAAAAGTCTTTAAATTTAGCCTTCCAGAGCAGAAAAAGTGGTCTTTTACAAAAACTGTCAGATCATTGGTGCCTTTACTCTACTCCTCTGTGTACATTCATGTGTGTATAGAGGGCACAAATAAACTATTATTAGCCTATTAATAATATTAGTCCAGTGAGTGAACACATTGAGCTCCAGTTGGGTCAACTCAATATTTTTCACTGTGACCACATAACGAATTAGTTTTGTTGCACCCAATACTGCCCCCTGGGGGTAAACCACTTCCAGCAGCAGCCACCTTGGAGAAAAATGTCTTTCCATCTTCACCAAATATTGTAACCATCTGTTTCCTATCTGTTAGGCATTACATCACCCACTCAACCACATCCCCATTAATCCCAATAACCTGGAGCTTGATTTAAAATCTTTTATGATGGACCTTGTCAAATACATTTGGCAAATCCAGTAGTATGATGTTGACTGGGAACACCTGGACCAGAAGCTGGTCACAAAATCATAAGAATCAATCAGGTTTGTTTCAACCAACCAACCAGGCCTAAAGCCATGCTGACATGATGAGAACATTTTATTGGTTGTCAAACCGTTTCAGAATTGTAGTGTTAAAAAACCATTCTAATAACTTCCTGACTGTAGAGGTGATATTGACTGGTTGGTAAATTACTTGTGTGCTCTTTGATACCAACCTTGTATGTGGGGGTTATGTGACCTTGTGCCAATCCTGTGGGATACACTTTTTGTCAAGGGATTTCCATAAAAGGCTAGTCAGTGGGCCCCACAGTATGTTAGGGCTATCCTCTTTAAGTGGCTTAACCAAGCATCTGCCAGGTTTACAGGCTGAAGCATAACTCCAACACCATTTTGGGTTTGACTTGCTTGCTGCTGCTATAGCCTCTTCATGCTGTTCAAATAGATTCCTGGATAGATTTTTAGCTTGATTTTCTATCTTGGTATAGCCTATTTTGTGTAGTAATTCTTATTCTGTGCATTCTGCTTAGGCTATATAGTCTCCAATACTTTTTTCTTTTATGCTTTCCTTATCTTTTTGATCATAAATGATAGTCTTTTGGGGTTTTGAGCCTATCTTACTACTTACTTAGGTCTCCTGCCAGGTGCTGCTTTGCACAAAGAGTGACCTCTGCCTTCTCTATCCACTTTGGTCTGTTGCAAGGGTATGATATTTGCTTGGTCTGATGTTTGCCATCACTAGGAACTCAGATATGCTGTCAAACCATTGTTTCTTTGGTTGGCCACAAGGTTGCTTCCAACTGGCTTTGACAGGGTCAAAGACAAAGAATGTATTTGCAGGTAAGTGTGGGGGCATTCAAAGTAGGTGCCCAAACCATCACAAGGTAAACTTGGCTGCTTGGGTGGAAAACCAAGACTGCTTGGTGAAATGCACTAGCTTCTTGTTACTCACAAAGTGAAACCACCATAGAATTTCTATCCTTCTTAGGGTCTTTGACTGGAATCCATCAATATTGTTATGGTTGCAGCTCCATAAAGCATGACAGAACCAACAAGGGCATTGAAAATGTGCTGTTTACTTGAAAAACTGATATTTGGCTTTCTCCAAAGGTGATGCTTCAACCTGCACATGGCAGAAGACACTTTGGATAGCTCTGCTTGCAGCTCAGAGAGAATCAAGCCATCTGAAGAAATTGTGGATCCCAGGTAGGTTAACCTATGGACAACTCCTATGCTAGTTGTTCTGTCAAGGCTAACTTGAGAATTGACAGCAGTAGAAGACAGGTCTATGGCCATAATTTTCATTTTATTCCAGTTTATCTGCAGTCCATATTTGTGGCCCTTTCTTGTAAGATTCAAAGAACTTCTAGCAACTAATCCATAAAGTCGACTAGGATGGCCAGGTCATAAGCAAAATCAGCATCTGAGATGATGCAAATTCTAAACGTGAGTCCAAAGTTGAGATGTGAAGTTGTCTTTGTCATAATGTGGTCTATGATGACAGCAGTGGGCTAATTTTCTCTGAGACATCTAGTAGTATTTTCTCCATCATGTTCCATGATATGCCTATGACAATATCACTCTCAGTGATAAATGACCAATCAGACAATGCACTAAGAATTGTTTTTTGAAATGTTTCCTTCTCAACAGCCCTAACTGCAGGCTTATACCAAAGTATAGTCTAGTGGAATTGCTTTCAAAATTTGTTAACTAGCCTTCAATTTTTCTGCATAGCCTTGCCTATTATAAAGTAAGAATTTTTTTTTTTAACATATTTCCTACCCAATAGCCTTCTAGGCTAATACCTATGTTGGAGTAAAAGGTAAAATTCCACTTTAGCTACTTTTGGCTATCTTGGAAAGGGGTTAGATTAGGAAAATGAAACCTTAAGGGATGGGTCTAAAAGCTAAAGTATGTCACAGGAAGATATTTTGAAGTAGCCTACCTACCTCCAGTCTTTCACTGGAGGGCCCTGAAATTTGCCTACATGACACGTCTATTGAAATTTTGACAAAACAACATTTTTCCTTGATTTTTAGTTATCAGTTTCTTATTCTCTGGTTCTAGTTCTGAAAATGCAATTCCTGTTATTTTAGTAGAATTTTAAGCCTTATCAATGTTTTTTTTTCTTAAAAATTTGGGAAATGTATTTGAATTTCTTTAAAACCTTATAAATTGGGATTGAGCAAAATTGTGAAGCTGAAAACAATTTTGTTGTACTTCATTTAAGCAGAAGATCTAGGATAACCAATTTTGCAAGGTTAAACTTTTATATGACACATAGATTTTTAAAGGTCATCAAAGATCAGGAACCTCTAGAGAAAGAAGGAGTGGAGGTAGATACCTCAAAACACTTTCTGGGACACACTTTGGTAATTTTTTACCAAATCATATTATTGACTTATGAATAAAGTAAACATACCACTCAATGCCATTTTTTATGCTCTTTCCAAATATAATAATCATTTTTATTGGAAATGAGTTTTACCCCCACCCCTATTTATACCAATTCAGGGTATATATTTGCAAAATTTATTAATTTACCAAATTAAAAATTTACCCTATGGCAAATTTTTACCAAATCATATTATTGACTTATGAATAAAGTAAACATACCACTCGATGCCTTTATTTATGCTTTTTTTCAAATATAATAATCATTTTTGTTGGAAATGAATTTAACCCCCACCCCTATTCATACCAATTCAGGGTATATATTTGCACATTAGGGGGGTGGGGGTAAACTTTATTTCCAATATAAATGAGAGATAAGATTAAACTTTGCCTCCACCCCCCTAATGTGCAAACATATACTCTGAATTGGTATATATAGGGGTGGGGGCTAAAATTTATTTCCGACAAAAATGATTATCATTTTCATAAAGAGCATAAAAAAGGCATTGAGTGATATATTCACTTTATTCGTAAGTCAATAATATGATTTGGTAAAAATTTACCAACACTTTAGTCTGTAGAACCATCCCTGAAAGTTTCATTTTCCTAGCATAACCCCTTTCCAAGATAGCCAAAAGTAGCTAAAGTAGAAGTTTACCAAGTAAAAATAGGCTATTGATATGAATTGTGTTAAGTTCCCTAACTATTAGGCTATTTCTAATTTAGAATAGGGTAAAATACTTCTTTTCGGAAAGAGCCGCTTTTCTTCGGCATTCCGGAAAACCAGAGACGGGTTTTCGCACCGCCCTTATTATACTGCTGCATGATATAGTCCGAGCGCATTAAAAAAATACTTACCTTTCATCTACCTTATTGGTGAGACGTCACAAGGTGACACTTATACCAAAATAACTTAAGTTAATGCAGATAATTGGAAATAAAAACAAAAATATGGGTTAGTGGAAATGTAAACAAATATTGATGGTAAGTTACAACCTATCATTACAGAAACAAGGTTAGGCGTGTATCCATTTTTGTTGTGATTTATAAATTCGACGGTGTTTTCAAAGAAACCAACAATTGTACACAAAAAGGAATTTTCTTCTAATGAGCTAAATACAGAATTACGGTACTTTTGCACCAAAAAGCCAGTGTAATAACATGGAATAACAAGCACAAGAATAAAACGGACAAATTTTACTACTCTCCTCCCAACCCAAATGATTAAGTTAAGTTTTATGGGAAAGTTAAGTTTTAATCTATAGAATTTTTTTTTTTTTCAGTTTTTTAACTGAAGAGGAGTGACATTATAACTTAAAACGAACAGAAATTATTTCGTATATGAAAGGGGCTGCCCCCTCCTCAACACCTCTCTCTTTACACTAAATTTCGACTCTGTGTAGCAACTCTACTTTTTAAAACAATAAAACTTAAAAAAAAACTTAAGCTTAAGGAGCAAGGCATTGAGGAGGGGACAGTCCCTTTCATATCCAGAATAATTTCTGTTTGTTTTAAGTTTTAATGGCGCTCCGTACTTTCAGTAAAAAAAAACTCGTTTTTTTAAAATTTAATTTCTGAACGTTTTTCAACTGATGCAGGGTCGAATTTGGCTCACCGTACATGCAAAATTAAAACAAGATTTGCATATTAATTTTTGGCAGATTTATTCCGTATATGAAGGCCTCTTCCTTAACGCCCTGCTCTTTACGCTAAAGCTGTTAGCACTTTTAAAAAAGCTTCCTATTGTAATTAAACGGCCCCCGTGTTTCAATTTTAGTAAACAGTCGAACTTTAGCATAAAAGGCAAGGTATTGAGGAGGGCAACCCTTCATATATCGAATAATTTCTGTTCGTTTTTCAAATAATACCGGTGGATCTGGCTGACCCTCTATGGAATAGACCCCTCCCCCTCGCGGAAAACTCATCTGTGGAAATTTATCCAATATAAAGTGCACCCTCTCCCTGTAAAATTCCCTCCAGCCAGTTTCATTTTTGCTGAGAATCCCTCCTCTCTGTAAAATTGCTTGCAGACAATTCAACCTAAAAAATTCTCCTTTGTAGGTATCCTTTCATTTGAATAAGACTTTAACCTCTAATCAGTTTCTTGATCCCTCCAGAAAAGCCCCCTTCTGTGAAAATTATTTCCCAGAAAACAAAGAAAAAAATCCTGGGTATGGCCTTGTCCCCAGTGTAACATTTCCCCTAAAATATTCACACTCCAGAAATTTCCCTCCCCATGGAATATTCTACTTATAGAAATCTATCCCAAGAACAGCCCCCCCTCCCAAAAAAAATTGTGCATACTTCCCAATAACAAATACTACATGTAAACAATGGACGAATTTCATAACTTACAGGCCTCTCCCCACGGACTGTGAAGGGCCATTTTACAGCTAAAGACATCAAGGCCGCAGCCAGGATTTTTTTTCGGTGGTTTTTTTTTTTGGGGGGGGGGGGGTTTACACAGAAAAAACTCAAAAAACGCATACAAAATTTGTTTTAATCCATTTTTGTTACGTTTTTACGAGTCAAACAAACATTTTGGGGTGGGGGGGGGTGTCAAACCCCATACCCCCCCTCTGGGTACGGCCTTGAGACACATAGTTGTTTGTTCTTTCAACTATACTGAACAGAAAGGCTATATCTCAAAATTTTGATCAGATAATTTTGGGAGGAAATGAGTGTGGGAGGGGGTCCAGTTGCTCTGCAATCTTTTTGGTCACTTAAAAAGGGCACAAGAACTTTTAATATCCATTTGAATCAGCACTCTTCAAGGATATAAGATCACTCCTGGGAAAAAACAGCAAATAAACAAGCCTCCGTGATTCAAACACCAGTCACCATTTTAAAGTGTGGTAAAAAATACTCTGTTTGTGGTTAGCTTTCATTTTTTGTTTTGTTGTGGACTAATTTCTAATTTCTGACTCATATTGTCAGTAAACAAGGTTTCCTTAGTCATAAATTGGTCCTGGAAAGGGTTCTGTCTAAATAAGGCTGTAGCGCTCTGATGAGCTAAGCATTCATACTAGTACCAGAGAATTAACACAAAAGTGGTTTGATTTGAAAGAATGGGTGTTTCTTGAATTTTCCTATTCTATTATAATTAAACCTATCTCATTAAAAATAATTGAAACTTCAAGTATGTAGCATGCCTATGATATGTTATGATTGGCTATAGTTTATTTTGTTTTTGCCTAAAACAAAACACGCAGAAAAAAAACTTTGGATAATTGCCCTGGAACATCTCTACATGAAAAATTTGGCAAAAAGAATGTAAGACAATTAAAAAGAATTTCATATAGTAATTCTTTCAAATATCCCAGTCAGGGCTGTATCCAGGGGGGGGGGGTTATCCTTTTTGAACCCCCTCCCCCCCAAAAAGTTTGTCTGACTTGTAAAAATGTAACAAAAATGGATATAAAAATATTTTGCATGCGTTTTTTGAGGTTCTTTTTGTAAAACCTCCCCGAATTTTTTTAGTAAAAACCCCTCCAAAAAAAATTTTTGGGTACAACCTTGCCCCCAGTGTCCCAGGACCCCCCCCTCCAAAAAAAATGTACATACTTCCCAATAACAAATACTATATGTAAACAATAGACGAATTTCATAACTTACAGGCCTCGCCCAACGGACAGTGGGGGGTTATTTTACAGCTAAAGACATAGATGTTTTATCTTTCAACTATACTGAACAAAATGGCTCAAATTCGGATCAGATAACTTTGGGGGAAAATGAGCGAGGGAGGGGGTTCAGTTGCTCTCCAATCTTTTTGGTCACTTAAAAAGGGCACTAGAACTTTTAATATCTGTTCGAATGAGCCCTCTCCTCACATTCTAGGATCTCTTGGTCAATACAATCACTCCTGGCAAAAAACAACCTTTGATGGGTAAAACTAAATTTAATTAAACTTATATATTTGAAATCAGCATGAAAATCCATTGTTTTATATATCTATTGGTATCAAAATTCCGTTTTTTAGAGTTTCAGTTAGTATTGAGCTGGCTAGCTCCTTACTTACAGTTTGTCACCACAAACTGTTTGATAAGACTGGGTTATATAGACCATATCTAAATTGTATACATTTGTCACCAATAAAATGTTAGGTTGGGTCTCTGAGTTTTTCTTGAACGTTATTGGTCATTTTAGGATTAACATAAAAAAATATATTAATGATAGCAAGACCGTATCCAGGAGGTAGGATTAGGGGATTGAACCCCCACCCCACCCCTCTCCCCCGCCCAAAAAAATATGTTTCTCCAGCACAGAAAGACGTATTAAAGATACATAAATGTAGTTTTGATGTTTTTACGGTGGTATTATTGCACCCCCCCCCCAACAGAATCCTGGATACAGCCTTTAATGGTAGTAAAACTAAAATAAACAACCTCAAGTTTTTTTTTTTTATTTACACATGGACACATGTTTATAACAATTAGTAAAGGCACTTGTACTAAAAATTAAAATTACAAGTTGATTATAAGCTTTTCAGTTGTAACTTGACATTGATGACAGTTTATGGTGTTGACGAGTTTAATGAACCAGAAGATTCATCAGATAAGAACCAAGTTTTGGTTCTTATCTATAGAATGTACAAAGAAACCAGACACAAAAGCAGACAAATGGGTATTTGCTAGAGATAAATTAATGGCAAAGTGTGGTTTCTCATTTAGTTTACAGTATGTAAACAATTGTTTTTGGGGTTTAGGGGGGGGGGAAGGTACCTAGGTTAGGTTATGTATTTAATATATGCCATGCTTGTTAATGAGGAAAGCATTGATAGAGTCTCTGTTAGACTCTAGGAAATTGCCCCCCCCCATGGAAAAACCTCAAGACAATTCTAACCCTGTTGGAAACTTTCCCTTGAACAATTGCACAAATTAAATTTAGTTGGCAAAGTTGGCACGTGTCGGTTATATAATACACACTCGAGAATTTCGATTACCAATGATGCAAACATGAGACAAGCAACTTCTTTATACCAGATAATCAGTTCTGGCTTGGTTGGAAAATAAATTGTTGAAATATTTTATTGGAGTTTTTCTTTGGTAAATTGTATTGGTCGTTCGAATATTCTATGCAACCCCCCCCCCCTGATATGCAAATATATAGGCCAAATCTGTTTCTAAACTATTATATTTTCTTCATATTTTTTTTCCTTAGCATTCACCAAACTTCACTTCTTGAGTGTGTATTACATAACTGACAAGTACTGCAAAGACAAATAGAAAGAATTTTGTATTGGAATTCTGGCAAATTCCCCCAGCCTAAAGTTTCCTGTAGAAAACATGGGTTGAATTTGCTATGAGGCAGGCCAGGAGGCGACTTTTGCTAGTGTTTGGCAATATTAGATATCAATGTTGATATATTGGACCAAATATCAATATCAAAACCTAAATATCAAACAGTTTATGCTAACAAATTGTAAGTAAGGAGTGACCCGGATCAATAGTAAGCAAAACTCTAAAAAACAGAATTTTGATACCAATAGATATTTTAAAAGAATCAGCTTCTTATGCTGATTTCAAGTAGGCTATATAAATTTCATTAGGTTTAATGTTACCCATCAAAGGCTAAAATCCTGAGAAAATTTTCCCAATTTTTGAACAAAAGGGAAACAGCCCATAAAAGTCAAGTGATCTCAATGAAAATCACACAATCAGATTCAGCGTATCAGAGAACCCTACTGTATAGGTTTCAAGCTCCTATCTACAAAAATGTGAAATTTTGTATTTTTTGCCAGAAGAAAGATCATGGATGCGTGTTTATTTTTTTTTGTTTTTTCTACTTTCCAGGGGTGATCGTATCGACCCAGCGGTCCTAGAATATCGCGAGAGGACTCATTGAACGGAAATTAAAAGTTCTAGTGCCTTTTTTAAGTGACCAAACAAATTGGAGGGCAACTACTAGGCCCCCTCCCCCAACCATTGTTGAAATTCTACACTGGGGGAATTTGCCACAATTCTTATACAGAATTCTTTTTATATGTCTTGCTTTCTCTTTTCCATCTGAATTTTAAATGCTGGGTGGTTAAGAGTAATTGTCCAAGGTAAATTTTCACTGGGATTGAATTACTACTACTACTACTACTAACAACTCACCACAGCACCAAGCCCCCTGAGGCCAACACAGCTACGCATGCTCCTCCTCCACCCCAATCTATTCAAAGCCTCCCTTTTTACACCCGCCCACAAAGTTCCGATTTCCTTTAATCTTTCTTTATGACATCCTCCCACCCCAGACAGGGATGACCTAGAGAATATTTCCATAGGGGTGGTGGGGATTTCTCTGTGGAGGCAGGGTCAGATTTCCTGGCATTATTTAAAAAACGATCAGAAATTAAATTAAAAACTAACAAGTTTTATCAACTGAAAGTAAGGAGCAACATTAAAACTTGAAAAACAAACAGAAATTATTATGTATATAAAGGGGGTTGCCCCCTCCTCAGCACATCACTCTTTATGCTAAAGTTTTAATTTTGTCCAAATTATTTAATAATGACTCCTGAAACACAAGGGCCATTTAATTAGAACAATAAGATGCTTTTTCAAAAAGTACTAAAAACCTCCCATGCTTTTATTGGGAAGTATAGACATTTTTTTGGGAGGGTGATTTTTCTGTAGGGAAAATTTTCTGTGGGGGGGGGGGGGGTGTTTCCAACAGGAGAATTTACTTTGGGGAGGGAAGTTTACAGGGATGAACTTTCAAAGGGAAACTATATATATGTAAAAATTTATGGTATATGGTAAATTTATGCTCTTTTACATTTTAATGGTTGCTCCTTGCTTTTAGTTGAAAACAAAATGCTTTTTTTTATTAAATCACTGAAAGGCTGCACCAATTCTCAGGAGAAAATATTGATATATTGCTGATTTGAATAGTCAAAAATAGCCAGTAGCTTAATTCTCTTTATTCTGAGCTGAAGTAATTCCAAATTAGGATTTATGTAGGCTTATGTTCATTCTTGTAATGTAAGTTTTTTTAATTTTATTCAAAATTTGGAAAAAAGATGCGAAATACTCCTTAATTACAAATTTTATGATTAAATTTTACGAAACCCTGAAGTTAATCTGAGCAAAAAACTTGTCAGAAATATCAAAATCAAATTTAAAAATATTGATGACATTTAATCAAAATATTGCCCGACACTAACTTTTACCTTTAAGGTACTATATGGCTCATTTTTCACTTTACTAAAATGTAAAAAAGGGGGGGGGGGCGGTTCAGTTTTTATATATCTGTTGGAAAGCTAATTTGTTGTTTTTTCACTTTTTTTTCAGTGGGATAATTTGCATTTTCAATAAAAATATTCTAAAAAGTAATTTTGATTTCCAAATGAGGCACCCTTATCTTTCTCCTAAAGGGCTGCTTGTGATTATGCTAAATTCTTTTCACCCTCTTTTCTACTTAAAAAAAAACTTTTTCATTAAAGAATGCATTTTTAAAAACTGCTTTCATTGAAAAAATAAAAGATAGCCCTAATCCCCTTGAGTATTGATAAATATATTGTTCTGCTATTCTCTTTATTATAGCTAAGAAGTTCAATTTGACTATCATGTTGAGAAACATGTTCTGTACTGGCTGTACTAATTACAGTTATAGATAGACAATTCTTATTTGTCTTTAGGGCTGTCTTAAGTCAGCCAATTGCTCAGGGGGTAGACAGAGATAACCACCCTCTTGGTTCAACCCAGTGGAAGGAAATTGTCATCATAAATTTGGAATGTGGTCTCTGCTTTGACAAACAATTGAAAAGGACAAATTATAGGCTATATAATATTTGTGATTTATAGAACCAATATAAAGAAATAAAAGTTACATTTTTAGAATCAGCTTTCTGTTAATAGGCCTATGTAAAAAAAACCTGAAACACCAAATGAATACATAGGCCTACATCAAAATAGGATAATTGGTATTTCTGAAAAGAGGTTCTTGGAGTTAAGTTAATAAACTAATAATTTCAAGTGTTTAATCTAGAATAATTTTAGTAGCCTAATAACTAGCCTAGGCTATATCAATGCATAGCTTAGATTCTGAGCTATTCATTGATATATACAATTTGGTAAAATTCTACTTTAGCTACTTTTGGCTATCTTGGGAAGGGGTTAGGTTAGGACAATGAGACTTTCAGGGATGGGTCTACAGGCTAAAATATGTCCTCGGAAGGTATTTTGAAGTACCTATCTCCTTTCCTTCTCCCTCTAGAGGGTCCTGAAATTTGCCTACATGACAGGTCTTTAATTATTGAAATTTTGACAAAACAACATTTTACCTTAATTTTCAGTTTTCAGTTTCTTTTTCTCAGGCTTTAGCTCTGAAAATTCAATTCCAGTTATTTGAGTAGAATTTTAAGCCATATCAATAGTTAATCTTCAAAATTTAGGAAATGTATTTGCATATATTTAAAACCTCTATAAATTGGGATTGAACAAAGTTGTAAAGCTGTAAATAATCTTGTTGTACTTCATTTTAAGCAGAAGATCTATTTTGCAAGGTTTCACTTTTATAACACACAGATTTTTAAAGGTCATCAAAGGTCAGGACCCTCTAGAGGGAGAAGGAGTGGAGGTAGAGTACTTCAAATATCTTCCCAGGACATACTTTAACCTGTAGATCTATCCCTGAAAGTTTCGTTTTCCTAACCAAACTCCTTTCCAAGATAGCCAAAAGTAGCTAAAGTAGAATTTTACCACTAATAATTTCAAGTGTTTAATCTAGAATAATTTTAGTAGCCTAATAACTAGCCTAGGCTATATCAATGCATAGCTTAGATTCTGAGCTATTCATTGATATATACAATTCTTCTTAATTCCTCTTTGGTAACAAAATGTGAGGGTTTTAGTTTACATAGGGCTAATTTTGCTCAACTGGATACTGGTCTTTTACCCTAGGTCAGGCCTATTAATGGTGAGAGGTATATGAAGAGAAGTTTAAATGTGTTTTTTCATTTTGATTATGGAACATGCATAATTAAAATGAAAAAAAGTTGTCTCAAGAGCTGCATCTTTATGACAATAGAGCCATATGCAGTTTTCAAGCTAGAGGTTGCCAACCACCTACCAAACCTACAATTGTTTAAAACAATTTACAAAAAGTTTTACCGTCATTTAACTGGTTAATCAAATTTCCATTCAAAACTGATTCCATGCTTGAAAGAAGAAATTCTCTCTCCTGTTCAATCTGATGAGCCTGTTGCTTCAAGTGATCCACCATTACCTCATAGTGGTCAAGTATAGAATGAAAATTATTCAGAGGGCCTTCATCTGTCCTGTACCGTTTGGGTGAAGCAGTTGGTGAGTGAACAACTTCAGGATCCATTATTCAAAACTGAGTTTAGATTAGTGTAATCTAACCTATCATGAATTAACAAATTTCGAGTCTTGGATTTTTCTATACGAATAGGTTGAGAAACATCTGTGTAGGCCTGTCACACATTATTTTCTAGGTGACTCTGTAAAATCCGTTTGAACACTCGAAAATTTAAATAGCATCCTCATGTTCGTGAGTAGGGTATGCTAAATACGGTATTCTTCCTCATAGCTTAGACCTAAACTATCATATACCTTATTGTATTTTCTGCTGTTTGACGTTGCGATAAAATTATAGGCTAGGGATTTTCTTGCCAAAAAAGCAGCACATCATAAATTTTATTTCTGATGTAAATGGGAGGTAAGTTTAAACTTTACCCCCACCCCCCTAATATGCAAGTATATACAATGAATTGGTATATAGGGGTGGGGTTAAAATTTATTTCCAACAAAAATGATTATTATATTTGGAAAGAGCATAAAAAAAAGCATTGAGTGGTATAGGGTAAGACACCCAGTAGTTGGCCACCTGCCTATTCTCGGACAGAATGTAACTAACAGGGAACCTGTTAGTTACACAGTTAGATATACAAGTTTTCCCCTGTTATTTTATATTTAAATTTCACTTCAATTGCTAATGGAAAGGCAGTGTGATCTAAGAAATTATAACAAAGAAGATGAAAACAGTATTTTCCCTACATAGCCTAACCTGTTAGTTAACTAACAGGGAAACCAGCTATGTATAAAAACTTTCTAAGCCCATTAGCCTAGAGCTAGGTTCCCTGTTAGTTACATTCTGTCCGAGAATAGGCAGGTGGCCAACTACTGGGTGTCTTACCCTATTCACTTGTATTTGTAAGTCAATAATATGATTTGGTAGAAATTTACCAAATGAGGTTTGAATTGTTTTAAATAAGTAGCCTATTTTTGAAATATATTACTACTGAACAACTTAGTCCTGTTTTTTAGCACTAAGATCTTACATCTTTCTGCAAAGATTATTGTTTTTTTTACTCATCTTTGTTCTAAGATCTTACAGCTCACTGATGTTAGCAAAAAGTGTGAAGACTGCCACTGTTTTGCCATATAGAACAATAGGCCCGTTTTTTAGCACTAAGATCTTACATCTAATATCTTACATCTTTCTGCAAACATTATCGTTTTTTAACTCATCTTTGTTCTAAGATTTTGCAGCTCACTGATGTTAGCAAAAAGTGTGAAGACCGCCACTGTTTTGCCACATAGAACAATAGGCCCGTTTTTTAGCACTAGGATATTACATCTAATATCTTACATCTTTCTGCAAAGATTGTCGTTTTTTAACTCATCTTTGTTCTAAGATCTTGCAGCTCACTGATGTTAGCAAAAAGTGTGAAGACTGCCACTGTTTTGCCATATAAAACAATGATGAGAGAACTTTGATGATTTACTCATCATTGTTCTCAGACCACTGATCAGAGAAGAATGATGAAAGACATTTGCACCAAAACGACAAAAGATGTAAGATCTTACTTCAAAGATTTCACTTTTAAGCATTTTCTGACAAAAGATGTAAGATCTTAGCACATTGATGAGTGAAAAAATGCCCCTCTTATTTATAAACTAGTGATATGTTTCAACCACTTTTCAAAAACTTAACTGGTGTTGATAACTTCTTTGTGTGGTTACAAAACTAGAATGCCTTTTAGACCCTTGAAAGTGGTAATTTTTTTCTATATAGTTTATGGTATTAAAAGTGTTATACTATTCATTTCAAACTTACTATGTCATTATAAAATGCATTTTTTAGAGTTTTATTATAGCCTACACAAGCATTGGTTTGTCACAATTAAGCTGGATAAAAAATTTGGTAACATTTTACTTTAGCTACTTTTGGCTATCTTGGAAAGGGGTTGGGTAAGGAAAATAAAACTTTCAGGGATGAGTTTACAGGCTAAAGTATGTCCCAGGAAAGTATTTTAAAGTACCTACCTCCACTTCTTCTCCTTCTAGAGGGTCCCAACATTTAATTGATGACCTTTAAAAATCTGTGTTATAAAAGTGAAACCTTGCAAAATTGATTTTCTGTTTAAATGAAGTAGCCTACACATGGGTGCCCATAAGCTGAATTCCAGGGGGGAGGCAAACCTTGTCTAATTTGTACTTTTAATGCTATATAATAGAAATCTCAGAACAAAAATATAAATATAAGGCAGCATCAGCCAAGGGGGGGATTTCTTTGCTTGGTAATATCTTCTTGAGAGACAAGGATGAGTTTCCTAGTTATCAGTTTCTGAGATGAAATCAGAGTCCAAAAGTTAGAAGAAAACTGAATTCAATGAGCTTTCTCTAGTTTCATACACATCTACATTGCTATATACTGTGTTCATAGGTGATGAGAGGGGATTTAATGATCTGTCAGGGATGGTGCAAGTGTTGTACAACTTAATCTACTGTTCCTCTTTTTTTTGAAATTATTACACCATTTTGTATTCCAAGGTTTTTCTCTCCTGCATTAGCTCTCCTGTTTGTCTCATCCACAAGCTCTTTCCTTTTCTTACAATTAATTAAAAAAAAACCTTCCAAAAAATAAGTTTCAGAGAACAGTAAAGGCCATTTTAAACTTAAGCTCAGTTGATACAAATACCTGTTAAAATTCAAACTCAAAACGAACAGAAATTACTATTAAAGAATAAATGAAACCCAAAACGAACAGAAATTAAATAACAATCATAGCAAAAAACATACAACAAGTAATAATATAAATGAATAAATATATTTTAAAGCGAGTAATGCTTAGATTGAATATGAAAATCAAGCTTAAAACGAAAGAAAATATTTTGCTATTAAAGTATAAATGAAACTTAAAACGAACAGAAATTAAATAAACAATCAATGCAAACAAACATACAATATATATTAATGTAAATGAATAAATAAATATTAAAACAACTGAAACTTAAAAAGAATATGCAAATCAAGTTTGAATCAAATAAAAATAACTACAAACAAGAGTTTGGGTAGGCTATCGCCTCACTGCAGAAGCCTAAAACCTACTGCGTCATTGGTGCTTTACTGAAAACAATTCTTTGAAATGTTTTCACTTTTGTAACTTTAAGAAATCAAAAATTAATTAAGATTTTAGGGAATAAATATCAGCATATGTACGAGCTCGTATATTAAATTGACAATGCACATTTTTTTTCAGTAAACTCATTTGAATTTTTTTTTCAGTAAAGTACAAATTATATTCTGGCTTTTAGAAAACATAGGGGTTTTGAACTCTACTCATATTAATTTATGCTCGTTTTGAGTTTGACTCTAATATTTATTTTAATTTTTGTTCATTTTGGGTTTCATATATTTTTTGATACTGATTTGGGGTAGTTGTAGATTATATGATAGTCTGGACGCCAGGTGTTGAAAATATGAATCATACCACGACAGAATGGGGCTGCTATGAGAATTAGCCTATCCTCCACCCCATAAATTTACCAATGCGGATTCAAAAATACCAATGGCACTTGCTTGCGAGTGGTGGAACACTCCAAAACTTGACATTTTATTATATTTTGGTGTTTCATGCAAGAAAATGCATGTTCCACAAAGTTTGAGGTGCAGTTTTCTGCTGAAATAGAAATGCCTAGAAGCCATAGAATGTTTTCATAACAAACTAACACGATTAGTTAGAAAAAATGGCAGAGTTAAAAAAAATGGCAAAACTATATGAGTCTTGAACAGTCTTGGAAAGTATAAACAAAATCAAATTGAATATTAGATATATGATGATATTAATTGTTGAAAGATCCATCAGTTCAAGATTTTGTTTTCACTGTAATTTTTATTTTCATTTTCAATGCTGTAAGAACTGGAAAATAATAAATTTGTAATATACAAGTAATTCGTTTTCAGTGAAGCACTAATGACGCAGAAGGCTTTAGGTTTTTACAGTTAAAGAAGGGGGCAGTACCCTAATTTTGTTGTAGTGAAACTATATTTTTCTTGACCAATCTTGAAAAGAACTAACAAATTAAACTGAATATTTGATGCATAATGATATTAATTGCTAAAAGCTCATCAGTTCAAAATTTTACTGGAATTTTAATATTTATTTTCAATATTAAGCACAAAAGAAAACATTTGTAATATAATTCGTTTTCAGTAAAGCGCCAATGATGCAGTAGGTTTTAGGCTTCTGCAGTGAGATGATACCCAAACTCTTGTTTGTAGTTATTTTATTTGATTCAAACTTGATTTGCATATACTTTTTAAGTTTCACTCGTTTTAAGATTTATTTATTCATTTACATTAATATATATTGTATGTTCGTTTGCATTGATTGTTTATTTAATTTCTGTTTGTTTTAAGTTTCATTTATACTTTAATAGCAAAATATTTGTTTTCGTTTTAAGCTTGATTTTCATATTCAATCCAAGCATTACTCGCTTTAAGATCTATTTATTCATTTATATTATTACTTGTTGTATGTTTTTTGCTATGATTGTTTATTTAATTTTTGTTCGTTTTGGGTATCATTTATTTTTTAATAGTAATTTCTGGTCGTTTTGAGTTTGAATTTTAACAGGTATTTGTATCAACTGAGCTTAAGTTTAAAATGGCCTTTACTTGTCTTTGAAAAACTTATTTTTTTGAAAGTTTTTTTTAATTAATTTTTGTTTGTTTTTGATTGCAAAAAGTTTCAAGTTTTTATGGCATGGAAGGGGGGGGGGTACTTACTGTCCGATTATTCTTGACTTTAAAAAAGAGATCTAGAACTTTCAATTTAAATTGAATGAGGCTTTTTTCAAAGTCTATATGATTACCTCTTTGATAAAAACCTTATAGGCCTATATGAACAATAGACAGCTTGCATAACTTGTGGACAGCGATTGACAGCAATGAATAGATTGAAAAAATAGCTCCAATAAGGGGGTTTAGACCATTTCACTTGCTGACACAAAGGGATCACGACTCTTTGGATTTGGCATCAATAGGATTTTGTGTGCCAAAGCAATCTTGCATCTATCACAGAATATGTATTTTAACCTTATAGTTGGATATTTATAATAGATTTCCTATGTGTTCTTCCCATACAAAACCCCTTCCCATAAGTTATAAACCCCCCTTAATAAGTTATGCCCCAGGGCATAACTTAAAACGCCTACCCCCGGGCCCTGGTGGGCTGTGTCGACACCGAAGTTTTTTGTTATCAGAACTTAGAACTATTTTATAAAAATGTCTATCTCAAAATTTTTATCTGATGCATTTATGGCTTGGAGGAGGGGGGGCTAGTTACCCTCCAATCTCTTTTGACTCTTAAAAAGTAAACAAGAGCTTTCAATTTTCAGTCAAATGACCCCTCTCTAAAGTTTATACAAGTATCCCTTCCATAAGAAATAATGGGTAGGATTCGGAGAATCCTTAAATTACAACCCTTGCCCTGAGGGCTGTGGGATAGTTGTCATCCTCAAAGACCTAATTTCCAGAACTTAAAACTACGTTTAATAAAATGGCTGTCTCAAAATTTTGATTGGATGTGTTTGGGAAAAAGGTGGGCGTGAGAGGGGGGTTTGTTGCCCTCAAATCACTTTCGACTATTAAAAAGGACACTAGCCCTTTGAATTTCCAATTGAATGAGCCTTTTTTGAAGTTTCTACGACACCGCCTTCTATAAGAACCTTATATGTCCCCAGGGTATAACTTAAAACCCTTGCCTTGAGGATTGTGGGGGAGTGTCCCCTCCCCTGGATCCGCCACTGCCTTACACTCTCTGTTTCTTTCCTTGTTAGGGAGGAGAGCAGATGCCTAATATGTGTGTGTTAATACCAAAACATTTTAAATCTCGTTCGACCTTCAGGTATAAACAGAATTAGTTCAAAGAAAAGGGTGGGGAAAAAGGGCGTGTGGGGGGGGGTATTTGCCCTTTTATCAATTTTGACTCTTAAGAGCTGGACTAGAACTTCCAATTTCCAATCAAATGAGCCCTCTCTGAAGTGTATACAAGAATCCCTTCCTGCCCCGGGCCCTGGGGGGTTTTGTTGACGCCAGGTTTTGTTACTTAACCTTTCGACTATTTTTAACAAAATGGTATTTTTAACCCTTGCATATAAAGCAGCTCTGGGGGGAAAGTAATAAAAAATATTGAAGCTGTATAAGATTTATTCATTTATTTATGTTTGCACCGGTTATCTTTACGTTTGTAAGATAGTTAATTTTAATTTATGTTCGTTCGAGGTTTTGTTTATTCTTTAACAGTAATTTCTGGTCTTTCTGAGTATTAACTATAATAGGAATTAATTTCTGCTGGTACTGAGTTCAATATGGCTCTTTACTCTTCTTAGAAAACTTATTTTTATTTAAGGTTTTTTTAAATTAATAATAATAAAATATTAAAGCCTTATGACCTTTGCCACAAACAGCTTAATTACATGCCTCTGATAAATCAAACCTGATTTTTTCACGCAACAATGAATGGATCTTGCTAGGTTATTCCATTTGTTGATGCAGAAAGAACAGCATCATTTTGAATAGACCATTTTTCGGATTTTTTGTGCCACAATAATTTAGCATTTATCGCAAAGTATGTATTTTAACCTTATTTTAAGTATGGCTGTAATTTTTAGTATTTTATAACAGATTTACTATGTATTCTTCCCATACAAAACTTTACCTTATTAATGTCTTTGGAGTGGGGGAAGCGTAGTTGGCATAAAGAAGAAAACTTTAGCGTAGACAGTAGGAGAGGGGGAGGGTGAGGTTGGAGACCCATCCAATACGGGGTGGAACTTCACTTATCTCCTCCGTTCCCGATTTAGGAGATTAGAGAGACTCTTTGGGCTGTAGAATGTTGGACCGTTTGAGTTGTGGAAGTTGTACTCAAAAATACTTTATATTTTTAGTTATTGCAGGGTTGCTTTCATAGATTGTGGGATGGTGAGCCCCCTGGCCCATGATTTGGATGAGCCTCAACTCATAATATGCAATTTGGATTAATTGTTCCGTGTTACATGCATATATTATTGTATATATGTTATTTTGAGCAATACTTTTATCGCATTGCGTTCCTTTTTAAGCCTTGAGATAAAAACTGAAACCTTAGCGTAAACAGTGGTGGGGGTCAAGTCTCCCCCCTCACATGTATAATTGATCAGCCAAAGAGAAAGTAAAACAAATGAAAATAATCTGTCTTTTGAAAATGTCTTTTTTTTCAAAAGACACGAAAATAATCGTCTAAAGGAACCTGAAGTGCTATCTCTGACATTTCTGTTGATTCTTTCTTCTCGTTACTTTCAGATGTAAAATTTATAATATTATCGAATGGGTTTAGTCGTCCCCTCCCTGAATAATTTACATTTGGAAAACTCACCCCTGGGAAATTCCTCTCCCTCCAAGAACATTTTCTTTTCGTGCTGATAATTCCCCCGCGTTAAGTTCCACCCAGCAGAAATTTCCCAGCCGTGAAATATGCTCCCGCAAACATATTCCCTCAGATAATTTCGGATATTCATAAAAATGGAAGCTGAAATTTCTACTCAACTTTTTAGGTAAGAAGCAATGCTATAGCGTTACTTAAGTACAGAGCCATAAAGGTTCAATGAATTAATACTTATTTATTTTTCCAGGGGCACTTTATGTGGAAGAGGCGGTCGCATAAACTTTGGAACGGGGTTCATTGAATTACAAATTAAAATTTATAGTGCCCTTACAACAGGGGCGGATCCAGGATTTTTTTGGGGGGGGGGGCAAAATAGGTTGATCCAATAAATGTGCGTTAGGAGCAAGTTCAATTAACGCAATCTTGCGTTAATTAAGTAAAGTAAAGTACTTTAGACTACGTTAAGGGGGGCGCCCCCTCTCCCCTCCCCTGGATCCGCCAATGCCTTACACTCTGTTTCTTTCCTGGTTAGGGAGGAGAGCAGATGCCTAATAAGTCTGTGGTAGTACCAAAACATTCTCACCCTCATTGGGCCTTCAGGTATAAACAGAATTAGTTCAAAGGAAGGGGTGGAGGGGGGGGGTTGCTATTTAATACCTTTCAATTCTTGCGAGTATTTCAGGTCTAGGCTGTTTTTATGACAGGAAAATTGGGAGATTTTACGATGGGCGATTTTCCTGGGGAAATTTTCTGACGGTTGGGGGAAACTTCTGGGAGAGGGGGGAGTCTAAAGACCTCTGTTACTGCTAAATAAACTAAAAATTTTTAATATTTTCGCTTTTTTTTCTTAGTTTCTGATTTTTGATTCTTATTGATCTCTTAGGACTAACTTAAGGTGTGTTTGAATACAATTTGAATAAAAAAGCAGAGCATGTATTTTTTGTGTATATTCTTGAATTTCCCTTAAAATACGAAATAAAGAGTGTTTCAATGATAAAATGTTATCTTATATCCAGTTTGGATCCTATTTATTGGTTTTACTTATATGTGAACTCTGCGAAATCAAGAAAGATTAAGACATACGGTATAGAGTATAGGCTATATATGATTTTTTGGTTCTTTTGATTCTTTTGTTAGGGAGGAGGGCAGATGCCTACTAGGTGGCTATCTCAAAATTTTGATTGGAATGTTTTTAGGGGAATGATGGACGTGGGGGGGGGCTAGTTACCCTCCAATCATTTTCGACTATTAAAAAGGGCACTATCCCTTTAATTTCGAATCAAATGAGCCTGTTTTGAAGTTTCTACGACAACGCCTTCTATGAAAACCTTATATGCCCCCATGGTATACCTTTAAACCGTTGTCCCGAGGGTTGTGGGGAAGTGTCCTCATCAATCATATATTTTCTATTTGGAAATCAGCTACACTGAAAAGAATGGCTATCTCACAATTGTGATTGGATGTGTCTGGGGAAATTATGGGCGGGGGGGGGGAGGAGGGCTAGTTACACTCCAATCACTTTTGACTGTTAAAAAGGGCACTAGCTCTTTCAATTTCCAATCGAATGAACATGTTTTTAAGTTTCTACGTCAACGCCTTCTATAAGAACCTAATATGCTCCCAGGGCATAACTCAAAACTCTGGCCCTGAGGGTTGTGGGGGTGTTTCCTCCTCAAAACTTAGTTTCTATCTGGAAATCAACTACGCTGAACAAAATAGTCATCTCAAAATTTTGATTGGATGTGTTTGGGGGAATGATGGGAGTGGGGGGGGGGGAGTTGCCCTCCAATCACTTTCGACTATTAAAAAGGGCACTAGCTTTTTGAATTTCTCATCGAATGAGCCTTTTTTGAAGTTTATAGGACAATACCTTATATAAAAACCTTATCTGGCCCCAGGGTATATCTTGAAACTCTTGCCCTGAGGGTTGTGGTTGATTGTCTTCTTCAAAAACATATTGTCTGTCTGGAAATCAACTACGCTGAACAAAATGGCTATCTCACAATTTTGATTTGATGTGTGTGGGGACATGATGGGCGGGGGGGGGGAGGGGCTAGTTGCACTCCAATCACTTTGGACTATTAAAAAGGGCACTAGCCCTTTAATTTCCAATCGAATGATCCTTTTTTGAAGTTTCTACGACAACGCCTTCTATAAAAACTTTTTAAGCCCCCAGGGAATAACTTAAAACCCTTGCCCTGAGGGTTGTGGGGGAGTATCCTCCTCAAAAATATATTTTCTATCTGGAAATCAACTACGCTTAACAAAATGGCTATCTCAAACTTTTGATTGGATGTGTTTGGGGGAATGGTTGGCGTGGGGGGGCTAAGTGCCCTCCGATTATTTTCGAATTTTAAAAAGGGCACTAGAACTCTCAATTTCCGATCGAATGAGCCCCCTTTGAAGTTTTTACGACAACCCCTTCCATATGAAGTGCCTCTGGAAAAAAAAATAATAATAAATAATAATAATAAAACATTGGAGCCGTATGGCCTTTACTATAGGCAACGCTACAGTGTTGCCTCTGATCTGAGTTTGAACCATCAGCATAAAAGGAAATATCTCCGTTTTGACCTAGAGCATTGCAGAAACTCAGTCTTCAATTTATAAGACCCCCCCTCCTGTTGATCCCAGATATAGGCCCAAAATAATATATTTCTTTGCTGTTTTTATCTTATGATACAGCATGTTGGCAGGGAGATAGCTTTAGCATTTTTATGGGGGGGGGGCAAGAGGTGCTCCATCCAGAGAGTCAAGGAGCATGGGCTATTTAATATTTTTTCTCCAAATTATTGGTGGGCGACTGCCCCCCTTGCCCCTCTCCCCAAAATGATGCCTCTGTAAATTGGTTGATTATGCACCAAATAATCATTCATTTCGTAAACAGCATAGCGGCAATAAGTTAAGCTTACGAGGAACAATAGCTGGTTGAATTCATGTTCCCATTGATTAAGGAGTAGCTGGTGATTAATTAGTGATAAAAAGAAATTTTGGCGGGAAACTGAAGTAGCTATTAAGTAGCTAACTAAGTCCAATGTATGCAATGGTTTGTTATTCCAATGATTGTCTTTTAATGTAATCTTTTTGATATTGTCTAAAAATGAATAATCTTTCATAATATAAAAGCTTTGGTGGCTCATTTGAGCGTAAGTCTCATAATCCTAAGGTTGTGAGTTCAAGCCCCACCCAGGGTAACTTTCTCTGTCAATTTTAAATAGATAATGCTGGTTTCTAGGAAAGTAAGGTTTCATTGGAAACTTTTTCTTTTAGTAGTGTTCAGTTATTATGGGCTTTACTGTCCATCCTTTACTGTACTTATGGTAACATTATTCTTACTGGAGATGATCTATTCCCAGGTATTGCTAAACTTATTATCAAAAGCTTAAAAGATAAGGTTCCTAAGTCAGTGGAAGTCTGTGTTACTGCGTTATCTGAAGCAAGTCTGCTCACAAAACAAACAAATTCAATTAAGAGGAAAAAGGAAAACGTTACCCCAATTTTTGTAGAAAAATCATAATTTTAGTGTTTAGAAGTCCGAAAAATAAAACAAGTCTTTCAAATGGAAAAAAACACACCAAAAAAGCCTGAAAAATTGGAAAATAAAAACACAGGAATGAAAACTGATCAAATCAAGAACAAAGAGCCAAGGGACAACAAAAACGCTACCCCAACTTCTGTAGAAAAACAAAAAATTTAAAAGCCAAAAAAAATTAGTCTTTCAAATGGAAAAGATCTCACAATGAAAAAGCCAGAAAAATTAAAAAAGAAAAACACAAAAATGGAAAACTTATCAAATTAAGAAGAAAAATCAAAAGGACAAGGAAATTAGTTGTGGGCTACCTGCACCTGATGGCTTTATCGTGCACATATCAGCAACAGTATTCAGCTCTATAGGTCGATGGAAAAAAAAAAAAGTAAAAGATCCCGTTTATGCAAAATATTATCAAATATAAATGCCGTTTATCAGGCAGCTAACTCAGTCAAATATATGAAATGGTGCTGCTGCATAATTGTCCTTCACTAGGTTTCAGCTTTATCTGATGATCAAGCCTTTATGTACTATACCTATGATTATGACGTCATTGATCAATATTTTACATGAAAAATGAAGTTTTTTGTAAAAAATTATTCTATTTAAAAAAAAAAATTTAATTACAAATGGCACTAGATCTAGCAATTTCCTTTCAAATGAGCCATTGAACAACTCTCTATGATGATCCAGTGCCAAGCTATCTGTGGAAATGAAAAAAAAAAAATGCCATTTAGGCAGAATACTGTAGTAGCTTCCACTTTTCTTGATTTTCAAGCCAATATATTTCCTTTGCTGTTCATGCCAAAGGACAGAAAGTTTCCTATAAAAGGATTTCGGACAAGGCAGCTCTAATGGTGTACTTTTTGTTTTAATTTGACTGTATTTCTAGGAGTTATGGGTTATTATATTTATTAACATTGGATCTTATCGTCTCTTAGTAGATTGGTAGCTACCGCTGTAACCCCGATTATGCTGGTTTGAAATTTTGAAGTTTTATCAAGTTTAGTCTTACCCATCAAAATTTACAAGCCTGAGAAAATTTGCCTTATTTTCGAAAAAAGGGGAAAACAACCCCTACAATTTGTAGCATCTTAATGAAAATTACACCATCAGATTCAGCGTGTCAGAGAACCTTACTGTAGATGTTTCAAGCTCTTATCTGCAGAAATGTGGAATTTTGTTTTTTTTTTGCCAGAAGAAAGATTGCGGATGCGTGTTTATTTGTTTCTTTGTTTTTCTTTTCCCCATGGGTGATCGTATCAACTAACTGGCAATAAACTAACTGGAAAGAGTTAAAACTAAGAGTTAAAGTACTATTCAAACAATCTTTTTTTTTTAATTAAAAGGAACATATCAATTTTTAGGAATTGTTGTCTGACTTAATTTTTGCTGTCTGACTAGCGCTGTACTAGGCTACTATTATTATTATTTATTTATTGGAAAACCCGTCATTCAAATTTTCTATCTTAAGTACCTAAGCTATCTTATGTTGGACATAATATGGCAGTTAAGGTTCTTGTTTACTGCTCCATCCACGCTAATACAATGTTTTAAGATCTAACATTAAGGGGAATTTTGACAACATTAAGGAACTCACGGCAGACTGGGCATGTGTTAGCCAAGGAATAATGCAATCATTATGAAAATAAATGGGAACACCATAGTTTTTGGACACTGTCTTGGAGCTTATAGCGTTCCAAACAGACAGAACACTCCAAACTTTTCCTAACTTGTTCTTCAGTAATATTGACTATTGTAATATTTTTAACTTGCTCTTTGGACATTGGAGAAGGGGCACTAACCTCCAGTTCATTCTTGGAAACTGAACTTTCGCTTAAAGTCTCAGGGGAATCTGAACTGTCACTGTCAGCCCAAGGAGAATTCAAATCCTCTCTGTCACTCTCAAGAGGATCTGAACTGCCACTCTCCATTTCAGAAGAATCCGAACTTTCATTGTCAGTCTCACAAGGATCCGAACGGTTACTCTCAGTTTCAGAAGAATCCAAACTCACTCTGTCAGTCTTAAGCGGATCCGAGCTGTCATTATCCTCTTGTATTGTACTGTATTCATTGGAAATGCTGGAAAATTGGCAGCAGTAATTATTATTAAATTCTTCTTCATCATCAGAGTAAGGAGGTCCATATGAACTTAGATTCATATCACTTGACAAAATGATACTGAATTGGAATATACCCTGAATTGTCAACAACAAGGCTTTGAATCCCAAAATTCAGTGCTATTTTTGTCAACAGCATTTGAAAAACTTAGAAATGGTAGGAAAAACAGTTTATATTTGAATTGCCTAATAGATGAGGGGTAAATTTTTACCAAATCATATTATTTACTTACAAGTAAAGTGAATATACCACTCGATGCCTTTTTTTATGCTATTTCCAAATATAATAATCATTTTTGTCGGAAATTAATTTTACCCCCACCCCTATATATACCAATTCAGGTTATATATTTGCACATTAGGGGGGGGGAGGCAAATTTTATTTCTGATATAATCTTTCTCAGTTCTAGTTTGAGTCTACTTGTAGCTCTGAAAACACAGTTCTGATGATTTAGTAGGATTTTTAGGGTTTAGTTAGAAGAACTTTAGGGTATTTTTAAAGATTTGCTTGCTGAATGATGGAAATACAATTTGATATGTCTTTCACTGCTCTTTCAAAATTTACCAGTTGGCTACCACACATCCTAGCCAAATTTCTCCATAACAGTGCAGGATATAGCCCAAGGCTGTATACAATAAATAAAAAAAAACAAGTTTTTTAAACTGAAAGTAAGGAGCGACATTAAAACTTAAAACGAACAGAAATTATTCCGTATATGAAGGGGGCTGTCCCCTCCTCAACGCCTCGCTCTTTACGCTAAAGTTTTTTTATTGTTTAGAAAAATAGAGTTGTGAGAAAGTCAAACTTTAGCGTAAAGAGCGAGGCGTTGAGGAGGGGACAGCCCCTTTCATATACGGAATAATTTCTGTTCGTTTTAAGTTTTAATGTCGCTCCTTACTTTCAGTTTAAAAAACTTGTTTTTTTTTATTTAATTTTTTAACGTTTTTTAATTAATGCAGGTTTTGATTTTGGCTCACCGTACATGAATAATTAAAACAAATTTTGCATATTATATTTGGTTAAATGGCTTTCTCGAAACTTGTTTAATTTTATTTACGAACGTTTTTATTAGTAATAAATATACGTAACTTAGAATTAACTTACGTATCAAACTTCTATATTCATAAAATTTTAAAACGTATATTAAGGGGTTCGCCCCCTATTCAATACCCTGCTCTTTAAACTATAGTTCAAATTTTTTTTCCAGTACTTTAAAAATGACCTCTTAATCACAATCAGTTGATCAGTTGAAAAACTTGTTTTTTTTTATTTAATTCCTGATCTTTTTCTTTAATAATGCTGTGAAATCAGGCGCCCACTTCATAGCAATTTCCCTTCCCCCATGAAAACTACCTTCCTGGAAAGATCCTTCCATATAGCCCCCGACCCTCTCCTTCCCCCACCTACCAGAAAAAATCTGCTCTGAAAAAGTCTGTATACTTCCCAATAGCCAATACTATATGTTAACATTGAGTAAAGGTCATAACTTTCAGCCCTCCCCCTGGGGACTTTGGGGGATCAAGTCATTCTAAAGGACATTTATATCATATTTTAGACCATGTTGAACAAAGTGGCTATCTCAAAATTTTGATCGGGTGACTGGGGAAAAAATGAGCGTGGGAGGGGGCTTTGTTGCCCTCCATTTTTCTTGGTAACATAAATTGAATCATAGAAAGTTCTATTTTTGTTCCGAAGAGCTATTCTATTATATTCTAGAATCAACAGGTAGATACTAACACCCATGGGAAAAAGAAAAAAAACAAAAAAAAACAAGAAATACCCACGCACCCATGATCTTTCTCCTGGCAAAAAATGGAAAATTCCCCATTTTTTGTAAATAGGATCTTGAAACCTCTATAGTAGGGTCCTCTTATACACTGAATATGATGGTGTGATTTTCATTAAGGTTCTAAAGCATTTAGGGGGCCTTTTCCCCTTTTTTCGAAAATCATCCAAATTTTCTCAGGCACGTAACGTTTGATGGGTAAGCTTAAACTTAATGAAAACTTATATATAAACTTATATATTTGAAATCAGAATTAAAATCTGATTCTTTTGATGTATCTATTGGTATCAAAATCCCGTTTTTTAGAGTTTCGGTTACCATTGAGCCGGGTCGCTCCTTACTTACAGTTCGTTACCACGAACTGTTTGAAATGCTGTTTTTTTTTTTTTTTTTTTTTTTTTTTTTTTTTTTTGTTTTCTTTTAATTGGCTTTATTTGGCATTATGAACCAACTGTTGAGAAGAAATAAGCACATAAATGGTAAAATCCACAAAATCAGCCCACTGTTGTGTAGGTCTATAGCATAGAGCTGTATCCAGCCTTAATAAACTTTTCACTAAAATAAACGAATTTGCCAATTTCTTGATTGAACAAGTTTGCCTGGATGATTCTTGTGTGTTACAGTTCTGTATTGTATTTGTACATATGTTCTGTTTTAAATATTTTCTTACATTGGAAGATCTCAATTTTAATTTTATTTATGGTTTAGAAAAGGTCTGGCATATTCTCCCCAAAAATCCCCCTCCTCCCATGATAATTACAACCTGGAAAATACTCCTCAAATGTAAAATCAAGCAGTCAAAGAGAAACTGAGACAAATAAAAATGAAAGCAAGTGGATAATTGTACCTAAGCTATTATGGAGGAGGGTTGGTGGGTCATTGTGTAGGTGGGGGATGCCAGATGCCTAAAAGATTGCATATCAGTGCCCAAATTGTCTAAATCTCTATGAGCCTTCAGACAAATATAGGAAGGTATATTTGGGGAGGGGGTAGGAATTAATCTCTCATCTGCCTTCATTTAGACTAAGCCTGAATAAGGGTGCTGCAGGGTGATATCTCCCTTCTTGTTGCAGAAAAATGTTTCTGACATTTATTTTAAAGCTTCATCAAACTAAGCTAATTTTCTTCATATTTCTTAAAATTATATGTTATTATGTGTAATCATTATATATTCAATTCAATTCAAACTTTTTATTTCCTCCGAATACGAAGAGTAAAAAAGAAATAAATAAAAATAATAACCGCTAATCAACAGGATATAAAATTATTTTAAACTATATAACAACAAATACGCAAAGGCCTTCAATCAAAATTACCACACAAATTAACACTTCATTCAATAGATAATAAATTAACACTTCACAAATTAACACTTCATTCAAAAATTAAATCAAATAAAATAAATTAAGCTTCGTGCGCAGCTCTATATAAATTATGAGAAAAAACATTTAATTTGGATAAAAAATTCTTTTGCTTTTTCTCCAAAATATCAACAGGGTTTTTTATTTTATATGCATTCATTAAAAAAGTATTTGATTCAGATTTAGAAAAGCGGCAAAGAAACTTAGCAAAATTAAAAAATGTGGTTTTTACATGCGCAATATTACTAATTCTAAAAAACGGGAGAAGCGATGAAAAAACTAAAATTTGAGGCAAAGCGACTGTATTATAGACCCGAGCCAGTGATTTCCGAGAAAGAAGATCGCGAAGACAAATTACTGCCCCGAAACTAGACGCTATTCTACTTTTAACTGCTTTAGAAATAGAAGCACGGCATAGAACTAAAGTTGGTCCATAAGGCACACCAAGATATAAAAAAGATTCCATAGGTTTTAAAATACTATCATAAATACAGACAGAAATTTCTGAATTAACGAGATCAATAGCCTTAGGACCAAAAATTAAAAACTTATACTTTTCAGGGCGAAAACAAAGTCCATGCTCACTAAAAATCTTTGCTAAAAACTCTACATTTTGTTGAAGTGACTGAAGCCATCGACTCAAAAGGAGTAAATCATCTGCGTAAGTAATCCACGACAGAACATAACCTTTACCATAAATAAAAGTCAACTGAATTTGATCAAATAGCCCCGAAACAGTAATATTGAAAATCAAAGGAGAAATAATGCTTCCTTGTCTCAGCCCCCTGCATAACTTGACATTATAATCACTAAACTGATTATTCCACTTAATACGAATACGAGAGGAGACACACCACTTTTTTTAAATCAAAACTACTGGAAGTTGGGTATTATTCTTCAAGAGTGAAGTCATACCCCAAGAATGTATAATTGAATCATGCGCCACCGCAAAATCTAACGCAAGTGTATAATCTCTATCCCATTGCTTACAAAAGGATATTATTCTTGAAAGGAGGGTATGAGCAATATCCATGCTTAGACCCTTACGGAACCCAATTTGATTCGGGCCTTGGTTACAAGACTCCAAATACTTTAATAAAACTAACTCAAAAACTTTGCTAATCTGGCACGACACAGTAATCGGCCTGTAATCAGAACATCGATTCGTATTCCCTCCTTTTTTTGAAAGGGGTGAAGTGGTAGCACAAGAAAAGCTAGTTGGAAGAACTCCAGAAGAAAAAATAGTAGTAAAAAGAGTAGTGAGGAGAAGGATTGCTTTGAGGGATGCCCATTTAATATGGTTTGAATGTATACCATCATGATCAAAAGAATGCTTACTTTTTAGAGCTGTAATTGCTACCGTTACATCATCAACAGAAATAGATATTCTACTATTCGGGCGGGGCTTTGAAATTTCTTCCGATAATAAAGAGTCAAGCCGTGATTCAACTGCCGCATCACCGGATGAAAAAACTTGATTGTAATGAGTTATCCAATCATCTGGTTTCAGAGAACTATTAGAATCTGGTGAACAATTATTATTACGACGTCTAGAATTAACCAAACTCCAAAGCTCATTCTTATCACTAGTAATCCTTGAACCAATTTCATTATGCAAACGCAACTCAGCCCGAAAAACGCGTTTAGTTAATTTCATACCATCATAAAATGGTCCAGATCGCGGTTTTCCCGCGCAATTCCAAAGGTAACAAGCTTGAGATGCATTCTTTTGGCTTTGCTTTAAAATTGGGTTAAGGTTCCAACCTAAAACACGAGATCCACGACGGAAAGAATCAGTTCTAAATGCTTTATTAGCCCCGACTTTTAAACTATGAACAATTTCAAGGTAAAATAGATCAATATCAATTTGATCTACATCCTTAGAATAATTTACAATTATTTTAGCTAAAAGTGCATCTGATTCTTCATGATATTTGCACATTTTTTCCCGATCCCAGATCATTTTATTTACAATTTGACTAGAACGAAGGATAATTTTAAAAGATGGAATTTGAATATTTAAATGAAAAGAAAGGTGAAAATGGTCACTAATAGGCATATCCAACCCAACATGAACAGGCTGTGGTAATAACGCTGCATTTGAAACCAGCACATGGTCTAGATTAGAGCAAGAACCAGAATTATGGACATACGTAAAATCTGCATCTTTTGAAACTATAGTAAAAACCGAAAACAAAGATAAAAGAGCGGAGGAGCGGACATCAGAGATAGCAATGTTACAATTAAAATCCCCCCAAATAAGCCACTGGAAATCTGATGGAACTTTCGCCACACATCGCGATTATTCTAAACATGCAAAATTGAAATCAAAATCCGAATCAATAGTATGATAATTTGTTGGTAAATAGCACGAAAAAACAATAATCCCTGGGATTCGAACAGCAACAAAATAACGATTAAGGGCAAACACTGAAACTGGAATATTCTCTCGAATAAAAATGCAAACGCCTCCTGATGGGTGTCCACCTGTAGGTGTAGCTGGAGATATAAAACACTTAAACTGCTGCGACAGGCTCGACAGAAGACTAGTAGAGTGGTCCAGAAGATGATGCTCTTGCAGACACAAAATGTCGAGATCGCGCAGCATAGACTGTAATACATGTTGTTTATCACCAAAACTATTCATATTCAGAGATATAATCTTTGCACTAATCATTTTTTATTCTTTGCAACTTTTTCGGTTAACTGTTTGCAGTGAAAGTTAAATCCAGTATGCTCATGAGATCCACAATGGAAGCAACAAGGTTCATTCTGGCAAGGGTTGTTCCTGGAATGAGAGTGTCCACTACCAAGGCACTTGAGACAACGGTCCACGCTAGAGCAGCCTGACAATATGTGCTCTAGTGACCCGCATTTGTAGCACATTCGCGGTAAAAACTTATAATCAGTAAGCCAGAAATGTTCGTAGCCAATGTGAATCCCATGACGCAAATAATGAGACTTTGCCGTCACCGAACGGAAGTATATATGATATGATTTCTAAACACCGATGCGCTGTATCTCTTCGATACCATGGTTAGAAGCACACACACTCTCTGGGTTGATTGGGAAGTCCACTCGTGATAATAAACCGACAATTCTCGATTTGCGAACCTCAGTTTTACCGACCTTTTCATTCAAACAGGCTTTCAAGTTTTCGGCGTTTTGTCTTTTCGTATGGATGACCCATTTCTGTTGCTGGGATCCTGATTCCTTAGAAAGTGAAATTCGCACTATACCATCAGCTCCATCCAACGATTTCAGAAAAGCTTCACGCTTTAAGGGATCATCACAATCTTGTGGTGGTGAATCTACTACAAGACCCACTGTTTCTGACTCGTTAGTCAGCGGAGGCCCGGATTTATCATTGAGTTTTTCTTTATTTATACAGCTCAAAACCTCGCTCTGTACTCCGTCACAACACTCTTTCACCAAAGCACGAGTCTCTGCTACCTTACTTGTGACGTAATCAAGTTTATCAGTTATGCTAAAAAGACGCCGGTCCCAGGTTTGAATGGCACGGCTAAAGTGAGCATTTTTATCCGTATCTATCGCAGGTATCGCATCACTTGCAGTCATAACGAATTTCATATTTGGCAAGTGAGGGGTTGCATCCTCAGAAATAAGGATGTCTAAAATATCCTGTGACAGGCTTTGCTTAGCAGAGGGGCCGCGACGTGCAAGGAGTTTATGCGTGGGGTTCACTAGAGATGTTAGGAGGCTTCTAGCTTGATCAAGATGATCATTAGAATAGAAGTTTGTACATGAAGATATACTGGAGGTGGACGAAATTCCTGACTGTAGACAGTGCCGGAAAAAACTTAAAACTGGTGAATAAACAAGAGTCTCTGAAGGAGGCGGGATCTGCGGGGAAGCAGGTTTATCCGAAAAATTCCCGCAGCAGTCAGAGCACTGATATATTATAATACTGTCTTTCTCAATACTCTGAAGAATTTCACAGCGGTTATGGCAGAGGCGACCACAACCCCCAGCAAATGTGTTGCAAATAACTGTTCCTCTGGTTGCGAGGCTGAGGCTCTCTTTGCAAACTTTGCACCCTGTCTTGTATAACTTTTCAGAAGTCACGGCTGCCATTTATCAATTAATAATAATAACATATAAATATTGACTTGGTACTATGCGCTAATGAAATGCAAGGGGGCTACCCCAAACCACTACCCTGCCATCGCCTGAGTAAAATTATTACAAGTTGAAATCTCTTTTTATGGAAGGTGTTCTCCTCGGTAATCTTAAATCCAAAAAAAGCATTTCATAAACGCTCACGATCTGTCACTGCAGGTGTCACTAAAATTATTTTCATTTCACATCGGATTCTCCTTCACGCAATTTAATTTACTGTAATTACTATAATTTATTTGGAATGATATGTGAGTACGCATCAGTTATTGTAATTAATACCATTGCTATAGGCTTAATTAATGTTCAGTTTTTCATTCATAGGGAAGTTGTGAGTTCTCAAGTTTGCCTGTAATGTTTCGTATTATCAAGGAATGTTAAACACATATTCTACGTGTGCTAAAGAACTGGCTAAATAAACACAAATACCAGCGTGTGCGCTTATTCTTAATTACCATGGCTCATCTAGTGAACTCGGCTTTGGAATCTAAACTCGAGGTATGCCTTGTTTGATTTTTTATGCTGTATACATCTTAGTGTGGATTTTTCAGCTAAGACATTTTGGCTAGATAGTTAACAAATGTTCTCAGCAAAAGAAAATCACTCAATGAATATTACAAACATTTCTCACAAATTGAGAGTAATCAATAAAATGAGGATCAAATTAGTAAAGTCTTCATCACTACTCCAATACGTCCAGCTATGACGGATAAAATAGGTTACTGGTTAAACATTCAACTCAGTTGGAATGAACTTCCTATTCTGTCAAACATAGATTGCCTCCCTGGAATATAGATCGTACAGCTCTTTTTAATTTTTTTGAATTGTTTGCAAATGTATTTTGTTATTAATTAAACTCAGTGGCCCTCCTTTTTTGTTTCTTGTTAGAACATCATCAAAACGTTAGGGCCCTGGGGTTCATAAATGTGCCAAATAAGAGACCTGGGGCCACACTTAGGGCCCTCCAAATTGGTGAATTCAAGAACCCTTAAGTGCCAGCTCTGACAGAAATTAAAACTGATGTCTGGAATGGATCAGTACACCTTCATGATTTATGATAGTGATCTGATAATTTATACCGATTTCTTATATACTACTACTACTACTAACAACTCACCGCAGCACCAAGCCGCCTGAGGCCAACACAGCTACGCACGCTCCTTCGCCACCCCAATCTATTTAAAGCCTCCCTTTTTACACCTTCCCACAAAGTTCTCATTTCCTTTAAATCTTTCTTTATGACATCCTCCCACCCTAGATGGGGACGACCTGCTTTCTATTTAGCCCTAGACGGTTGGTTGAAAAGGATAATCTTCGGCAATCTGCCATCCTTCATCCGCACAACATGCCGTAGCCACCTTAACCTTTCTTTCATTATAGCCCTAGAGAGCGATATTGAACCACATTTCTCGTATAGCCTATTGTTTTAAATATGGTCAGTCAGCCGGGTACCCAGAATAATCCTTAAGCAATTTCTCTGGAAAACATCTAGCAAATCTTCAATCGCTCTTCGGAGCATCAATTCTTCAGAGCTATATTTGACCACTGTCCTCACTTTAGCTTCTAATAATCTATCATATATTAGTAGACTTATCTTCCTATTCTTCCAGACTTTTTTTAACTGTGAAAAAACACCTTAAGCCTTGGCTATTCTATATTTAACATCTTCACTGCTCCCACAATCTTTACTAATAATACTACCAAGGTAAGTGAAGATATCCACCTGATCAATCTTTTCATTACCCAACGTCACCTTTTCATCTTCACTTATTCCTAGCCTTAGTGACTTAATGTATAGCCAATGTGTTCCTATTTTTACTTCTAAATTGCCGTATTATATTCATATAAATCTTGACACTTTATATATAAACAGCTTGCGTAAATCTGGTTTCTTCAAGGAATTTGCGAAATATATAATTGTGGTACTTTGCTTAGCAGCATCTATTTTTATTTTGGGCAATCATTCTTCAATCGTAACTATCATTAATGGTTATCATTTTACCTTTTTGGTTCATTTTCTAAATAATCTGCCAATAATTTTGAGCAAAGAGGGGCACAATAGGATTATGCACATTGATTGTGTGGTGGAGGCACGGGCCAAATGACCTCATATTAATCCTCCCAATCATAAAGACTGTAAATATCTGAATGAAAGGATTAATTTCAGCAAGAAGAATCTTTTTCGACAATGACTTACTTGCGACTGCACTTATCTGAAATTCATTATTATGTCATAAAAATAAAATACCATCTCAGACTATTTTTTTCATTCATGCTGAGCTTTGTAAAACACGTGCATTGCTGGGCATTGTAGAAATTTGCTCATTATAGACTGTTTTTCAATAACTTTTCATTTGATAAAATCTTTTTTGTTACAGCCATGTTCCAAAAATTTTCTACGTCTTCCTTACACAAAAATTTTATAATTATGATTGAAAAGAGTTAAGAGCATCATACTCAGAGTTTCACTTTTTATTAGGTGCAAAATACACGTATTTTTGCTAAGCTATTTCTAATGCCCAGTCTACCTACTTAAACCTATCTTTACTATAAGATGATGTGTTGTAAACAAAAGCCTGCGTAGATATCTCCTTATCGATAAATATTTTTCTTCTAGAAATTTGTGAAATATGTACTTGTGGTGCTTTGTTTAGCGGCGGTTTTTTTTTTATTTTGGACAATCATACTTCAATCTTAGTAGTTATTAATAGTTATCATTTCACCTTTTTGGTTCATTTTCTAAATAATCTGCTAATAATTTTGAGTCAAAAGAAACAGTATAGCATTGTGCGCATGGATTGCGTGGTGGGGGAGCTAGAGGAGGCACGGGCCCAATTACCTTGCATTAAACCTCCCAATCATAAAGACTGTAAGTGTCTGAATGAAAGGGTTAATTTCAACAAGGAGTAAAATTCCCACTCTTCTATTAAAATATACCATTGAAGTCACTGTTGGACAATTTGGGGCCCTTGCCTCTGATGCCACATGGATCATTTTCCCCCTGAAAGACAATTTTTGGACCTTCAAACCACTTTGATTTAAACAGCTATCTTGGAATGTGATGTGATGCCAGAAGGAGCTGGCACTGGAACCCTGAAGCATATGGTGTATTGAAGGCCTGCCCTCCAATCTATTTTGGTCATTAAACAGTCTAGTCAGGTTAGGAATTGGTGTCCTTGAACTATATAAAGGACAAAAAAAAAACATAGTTTACTAAAAATCCAGTCCAAAGTAATAATATTTTTAGTTGAACATCTTGCTATGATCACTATAGAAGTTCAACTGACCTGCTCTGTCAACCTGCAAAGTTCAATGGTCAATTGACCTTCAAGGTGGCTAATTAACTAAACAATCACTGCATTCATATTTGATATAATTAGAAGATCAAATACACTGGAAAATTGAGCCAGGTCTGTATGTTTAAGAACAGTAACGACGTGACTGAAGCCTCACCCAACCTTGTCTAACTGTCGAACTTCATTTTGACAGTTTCTTCTTGTTGTAGAGTGTCTAATTTCAGTTAGCAGACGATTTAGAATAAATATATTAAGACAGGGAATTTTCCCAAAATCGTGACCGATCTAGATTGTTTTTTACACCATAAAATGTCTTGTGCCGTTTTCGAGAAAAAATATATATATATATATATATATATATATATATATATATATATATATATATATATATATATATATATATATATATATATATATATATATATATATATATATATATATATATATTTAATTTATATCTGCTTCTGAACATTTAAAAAAATAGCCCTCTCCCCCTTAAAAAGATTCTTTGTATGGCTACATGAATTTTGGTCTGTTTTTTCTTTCCATAAGGAGTTTTTTTTTTCAGCTCCTCGAGAAGTCGCTTAAGACCATTGTTGCAGCAAATGAAGAAGTAGAAAATCGAATTTCATCATCCTTACAATCATTAAATACTTCTCTGTCTATCCCAGAATCTGCTATTAATTTGCCCGTAAGTAAGATTCTTTTCAGATTTTAGAATTTGAAAATATCGATCGAAATTACTGTTCAAAAAGAAGAACACGATAAAAAACAAAAGAAAAATATGTTGTTTGAATGATTTTATAACAGACCAGACGTGATCTATTTTAATTTTCTTATGTTCTAATGTGAATTTAAATAGAGTTCTTGGGTCTTGTCTTGAAATAAACATAAGAATAAAGTAGATTTACATGCAAAATCTGCCTAGTAGACTTGTACACTGTTGTAACTTTTCTTGACAATGACTTTCTTGTATATCAAACTTGCCACTGCACGTGTATAAAACTCACTATTATGTTATAAATATGAAATACCATTTCAAACTATTTTTTCATTCATGTTGAGCTTGCTAAATCATTTGCATTGCTGATCATTGTAGAGATTTGGTCATTATACACTGCTTTTCAGTAACTTTTCTAGACTCTTTTTTCACGTATGTTTGCTAAGCTATTTGTAATAACCCGATCGTCTTATTTACAGCTTATAACTAAAATGAACATTGCGTCCATAGGACATTAAAACTCATCTTTGTTTTTGACCGAAATAAAAAATTCTTGCTGTTCGAGGAGGAATATATTTCTCAACCATCGATAATTATGCAAGAAATAGGAATTTGTTGGAAATGTATTAGGGCCATCTATATACTCTCAACCATAGGAATTACATTAATGCTAGTCAACACTGTTTACAACATAGTTACTGCCATCTACATCCCTTGTCTTGCTCTCTGCAAAAAATAAAAAATTATTCAAGTTTTTTTACTCCTAAACTGGATTTTTTTTTTTTTTTTTTTTTTTTTTTTTTAATCTAAAGCTTTGCAAGCTAGAACTCTAAAATTTACCATGACCTTTTTCTTTTCTTTTTTTTCTCAAAAGATTTGTTGGCTAGAATACTTTGACGTTTTTTGTAAGGAAAACCCCACAAATGGGAGTTAGAACTGCTCGAAAGTAACTTTCACACATACCAGAGCTAATGGGGCTATCACCCCTTCTCGAACCTGGCACAGTGTCATTTTTTCCTTTTGTCATTCTGTTCATGGTTTTCTTCAGAAATCAGTTGGTGACAAATATCCCTCCTGTCCTTAGATGGCGTTTTCAAAGTTCTTACATAAATTTAGCATTTAATATTAAAAATTAAGTATATAATTGTCACGATTATTGCTTGTCGTAAAAAAATCGATTTTGCTAGAAGTAATTCATTTTATAATAAATTTATCTTAATTTTGCATTGACTTTGAGGAAAGCCAAAAAGGGAAAAGAACATTCTGTAAAGAATAGGAGCTGCAACTTTTCTTAATTCTTCACTGACTTTTATTTGGATATGTCCAGGAAATAAATAAGCGGAAAACAAGACGAGAAAATGTAGCTGGTAAAGCTGTAAACTGAACGGCAATGCTCAGGTCTGCATGAATCTTCTGAAACAATCTTCTGATTCAATTATGGGTCCCTTAAAGTGTTTGTGGACTAAAGTTTGAGAAACTCCTTCGGAAAAAGCATGCGCGCGTGGTTTATTGGTGGACGACTAATCGGAACTGAGAATCAGGAGTTTTCCAGAGTTAGGATCGATAAAAATTGTTTGGGTTCCCCAAATGTCCCCACCATCATTCTTTTTGACTAGAAGGAAAGTGTATCTTAGTTTTCAATCTATGGCGCAAACTTACCCATCATTAGGTATATGTAAGTCTTTATTTTGAATATAGGCTCATTATCCTGCAGAGTAAGTAGCTACTTGCTTCTTTTTTATTAATGAAACCAACCCTATCTAAATGATCGGAAATGTATCGTAAAGGTAATTGGGAACTTTCATAATGAAAAAAAAAGTTTTTTCTAAATCTTTTTTAATAGAGTTCAGAGTTTTATTCACCAATAAATACAGAATGTAAATACAATACTCTTATTTCCCTCTAAAGGCTCTATGGTGAGGGATACAAAAGGGATACAAAAAACGATATTAGCAACAATCAAAAAAGAGAACAATAGACAAATAACATATAAGATTAAAAAGAGAACATACCGGAGGCCTGGGAGTCGAAGCGCAGAGAAAACAACCACACACCATGAAATAAACACTCAGGGTACATCAACTTCTCAGAGGAAAACGAAAATAAAATAAATAAATAAAAACAAAATTCTGTTCTGTTGGATTCTTAACCCACTGGTCCTTAAGAATCCTTTTAAAAGTCCCAAACGAGTGGCATCTCTGTACAGAAGAAGGTAGGGAATTCCAGACCTCTAGTCAAGCAATGAGAGCATTGAAATCTGATCGCATAGTAGGGGTAGGAGGAATGCAGTTATTAAATGAAGAACGAAGGCTCTATGGAGCTAAATCAGAAATAAAAACGGGAGATTTTTGTAGGGATTTTGGAAGATTGCCATGAAGCTGATGAAAGACAAAAGAAACACAAGAAAGAATGTAAATAGACTGTAATTTTAAGAGCGGTTTTGGTGTCGATAACCAGACGCCATGCTTTATTATGCATGACTGAAAGTGACTGCAGTGTAAAAGGAAAAGTAGGCATCCATACAATGGGCAGTACGAAACATATGACTGGACAAGGCAGAGAAAAAAGAAGCTTCAGAATAGATCCAAGAAATGGGTGTCCAAGTTTTCGAATTGTGCCCAAACTCCGCGAGACCTTAACTCTAATCATGGCTATATGGTTTCAAAATGAAAGGTTCTCATCAAGCAGGATACCAAGAAACCGGACCACCCAATTCTCTGGTTTACACAAGGAGTCTTGTGACACCGGAAGGTGTGTAAGCTGAGGGAAAGCTATACTAATTCGAGAAAAAAAATAAGAAAACCATCAAAACATGAAAAAACTCTCTCCAATATGGCCACAAGGTTAGACTTGATATCACATTCCGTCTTACCAAGCGTCCCAAGAGTCGTGTCATCGGCGAAAGCGAAAAGAAAATCTTCATTAGAAGCAGGATTGGAACACGAACGAACATGAGGATGGCACAGCTTGCAGCGTTCCAGAGGCGTGGTGTTTTTGACTGCAGAAATCAGATCATTAACGTAAATCAGAAATAAAACCGGGCCAAGAACAGATCGCTGAGGGACGCCATAATCTACTTCATAAGGGCTCCGGAAAAGCAGGTCAATTGAAATAAGCCTATCAGAAAGATATGGTTCAAACCAAGAGAAAGCATTTGATCTTATACCAATATGTGATAGATTCCAAAGAAGAATCCGATAAGTCAAGGAATCAAAAGCTTTGCTAACATCCAAAAATTAAGCTGCCGGGATATTACTTGAATCTATTGCCGAATGAACGAAATTCAAGAGAGCTGCGCAAGCGTGCTCTGTAGAGTGATTCGCTCGGAAACCAAACTGGAAATCATGCAAAAGATTTTTTGCATCCTGAAAACTAATTAGCCTGGATAGCATAGCCTTCTCAAAAATTTTGCTGAAAACAGATAGGAGAGAAATTGGTCTATATAGCAGGGTCACTCCGAGATTCACCTTTATACCGCACTATAATCTTAGCTTGCTTGAGAGATTCAGCGAAAATTCCTATCTCGAAAGACAGATTGAAAAGCTTAGCCAATGGTAACAGAATAACTGGCAGAATGGCACGGATAACCCTTGTAGAAATTCTGTCTGGCCCTGAAGACGATGGTCCTTTAAGAATATTCACGATACGAAATACCTCAAACTCAGAAACAGAGTTCAAGACCATTGACTTTAAACATGAGGGTCCAAGATTAGCTCTGAAATTGTAACGAGAAGTTGCAGAGCTTGCAGAGGAAGCAGTCGTCTACCCTATATTAGCAAAATAAGAGGTAAGGTCTAGATGAACATCTTCTTATCCTTGGACAGTTTTACCATCGACTATCAGCGTTGTTGGAACTGAAGGCAGAGGTAGGTCTAAGAACCAAATTAATTAAATACCATGTCTTCCTAACATCCTTTCCACATTCAGAAATTTCCTATGATAGTATTGAGACTTAGCCTTCCGATACAGAGAATTAAATATCCTCCTTAGGCCTTGAACCGCTGATGATGAGCTACAGATGATTAAGCTGTGTAAAGCTTCCACAAATAATTTCTCCCTTGGCAGCTTTTATGGAGACCTGGAGTTATCCATAGATTCAGCGGTGCTATCCTTTTCGAAGTATGGGGCGCTGGATTCTGATGGCAAACTTCAAGGGTACCTTCTTTCACTAAATCATAAAAGAAATCAAAAGAGCGGTTAAAATCCGATTGAGAAACCAAACTATCGCATGGCTGATCAGTCAGACGAGAATTAAGTAGACTCGGCTCAGTATCACCAAAACGGAAAAGTGGGATATTAGATGGCGATACTCTACGCTGCGCTTGATCAATACTCAAGCGCAGAAATATCGCTAACCAGCACCGAATTATCTGAGACATCTAGTGACAAAAAAAAAAAAATATTATGAATAAGAGACGCATGCGTCTCAGTAACTCGGGTTGGTATACAAACTGAAGGTAGAGTTCCCGAAGAGAGCATCATCGACAAAAAATCTATAGCTGAAGCAGAATTTTGATCCATCAGGTTGAGGTTGAAATCACCTATAAGGATTAGTTCAAAGGGATGCTTTAGGACAGAGTCCAAAACCTCTTCTAGAATTTTCATAAACGAAGAAATAGATCCGCTAGGGGACATGTAAACCAAACACACAGCCAAAGCCTTACACCCTGTCTTAATCTCAATAGAAAGGGATTCAAGGATTCCTTCCTCATTTCTGCTCAAATTGCTTCGGACATTGTATGCAAGACGATTAGCAATATAAAGGGCAAGCCCACCTCTCGCCATCTGTTTCCTGTTCAGCCTCTCCATCCTATATCTTGGGATATCTAAAAGCATATCTTTATTTGAATCCAGGAAAGTTTCACATAATCGAATTACATCAGGATTTCCACCAATTACGATTAGTTTCAGCTCATCAAAAGAAGAACAAAGTCCCTGAATGTTAAGGTGAAGCACAGAGAAAATATCATCTTGTTTAGAGGAGGCAGAACCATTTGTTTGCGAAACATACTTACTTTTATTGGCCGAATTAGGATCACTGTTCTTCCGATTTCTACTTCCAACTGAATTATTAATTATACTTTCAATTTCTAAAGGATTATTTTGTAACTCAACAAAACGTTACCCCAAAGAGTTGATATCACCCTGGTCACCAAAAGAAGTTTTCAATTTACTTACGGTGAATGGTAGATCTGCTCCGTGACCAAATTCATCAGAACTAAGGTTGTCAACATCACAGCAGAGCATTGGCATCTATACAGTGGTAACGCTGAACTCATTTTTGTGCACACACGAAACTGAAGAACAAAAAGAAAAGCCTAAACAACTTAATCTGAAATAAGGAATAGTGGAGAGGAAAAAAAAATAAGGAAAAAAAGTAAAAAGTAACATAATAGAGATAAGGAAAAGTGAGAAAAGGTAAGGAAAGATAAGGTAAAAGAAATAAGAAAAAACTAAGAAACAAATAAAAATAAGGAAAGGGGATCATCGATGGGTTCATTTGAAGATCAATACACACAGACGCAGGAGCATAATCATATTATAATAAATATAACAAAAAATTACCAAAAGGATACTAAAAACAAAGGAAGGAATCAGCCAAGATGATATAAGGAAATTATACAACAAAATCAGTTTTCATTCACAATTGAAGGGATGATCGTGTTAGATGCACTAACAGATATCTTAAACGGATCAAAACTGGTATCTTCTACGCGTGTCCAGTTTTTCGCTTTCGAAATTTACTTAGCCTCAAGCCAAATGTTAATCCCTTTCGAAATAACTCTGGTTTCCCCCACTTTCACTAACGGAGTAGCAGAAGTGCTTGGTCTATACCCGTCCGCTAAAAGTTCTTTACGGCGACGTGCTAGGTCTCAGAGTTGAACCATAACTGATACTTTTACGAGAGCCTTCTAGTTTTTCACAGTTCCGCATAGTACTATCTTTATCAGTAATGCTTGTCAACGTGACTAGAATTGGCTTAAACCTGTTCCTAGCAGAAGACCTGGTAGAAGCCCCTGTCTGTCTATTACTATTAAAGCGGTAGCACTTCACAAATGGAACAGCGTCAGCATTTATCAACCCGATATCAGTCAAAAACTTGCGAGCAGCAGTTTCTGCACTTTGCCCAGCCACAAGGGGAATCCCATGAAGTAGAAGATTCTGACTTTTAGAGGCAAGCTCAGAATGCGCAAGCGCACAATTTTTTAATATTAATTAACTCTGATTTCAATACGCAATTTTCCTGCCGAAGTTGGGAATTTTCCTGACGGAGAGAAATATTTCTTTGTTCCAGACTAGCCACCAACTGCACAAGTTCTTGATATTTCTGATCGGAATAATCACTTATAATAGCTGTCATCTTTAAATTCCTTAATACTAACAATAAATTTCTGCAAATGTGTTAAATCTTCTCTAAAAAAAAACATCGAACGAAAACTTACTTGCAAGGGCCCCTTTCTTCTAAGACAAACAAATCCAGAGGGGCCAGCTTTCAAACAAAGTCTAAATAAACAATAAGCAGCCAGCGCCTTGAAATGAAACAGCAATCACCTCTGATTATATTAATTGGTATTTCACTTGGCAAATATCCATAAACAGGTACCACAGATGCAATTAGCAAATCACCCGTTTAGTCAAGCGTTTAAATGTAGTTTAAATAAAGTCAACACTTAATCCTTAGTTTCTGTCATAAATATAATACATTTTCGATGTTAACTCAATGAGAACAGAATGGCTAACTCCTATATTTATTTAATGACTTTTCCTAAATTTATCAAATATGTGAATGCCAAGTCAAGTATGTCAAGTCCTATTTGTTTTAAATTTGAGTTATATTACAAATATTAACTTCTGTCCATTTTTCGTTTTAACATAGTTGTTTGAATATTATTTTAGTATCTATCTTTACTGTAAGATGAATTTACTCTCTCTCTCTGTTTGTCTGTCTCTCTCTCTCTCTCTCTCTCTCTCTCTCTCTGTCTCTCTCTCTCTCTCTCTCTCTCTCTCTCTCTTTCTCTCTCTCTCTCTTTCTCTCTCTCTGTGTCTCTCTCTCTCTCTCTCTCTCTCTCTCTCTCTCTCTCTCTCTCTCTCTCTCTCTCTCTCTCGTCTCGAAATGAGGGGGGGGGGGATTTCGGAATAAAAAAAAATCCAAAATTCCTTATGAACTGTGCACACTTACCTCGCAAAAAGACAAGAAAAAAAAATGCTTTTAGTCCTTGTCTTGTCGGCGAAACAATTTAATGCCGATGCTCGTAAAAGTTTGCGCTACGGGCTTTTTTTTATACATAATGTGTCACAGGCTTGGTTACTAGTTTTATCTTTTTTTTTTTTTTATAGATAGAATCAAAACCGGGGATAATGTTGGCATCCTCTCATCACTAACCTCGTTTCAATGTTATTTTAAATTACATTTAGTGGGGAAAATATTATAAAAAATGTAAAGTAAAAAATATTTTGATTGTAGATTAAATGAAAAAAAAAACAAACTTGTAATGAAAATTTCAGTATTAAAAATGTTGGGCTATGCTTCTTTGAGACTATTGCCCCAGGATTTTGTCCCTTCTCCTCTTTAAACCTGACGGAAGTGTGTACTTGTGTTAAGCCCTTTTATTGTTTCTTTTTAGAATGTGGTTATGTTTAGTTCAGGAGCAAAAGATTCGCCTATCCAGAAAGTGATTTATTATCCCATTTGGGTTTTTTAAAGGACAATTGCCGCTTCTTTTACCATTCTGGCTGTGCAGTTCAAATGTATAACGAGAGCTTGAAACTTAGGAATTTCTTCCCTTTTTGTTTCAGCTGCCACTCCAAATAGAGCCAGATTCGCAATATTTCGAAAGAGATGATGACCTTGAATCATTTATGGTAGATATAAAAAAGCAACGCAAGTCAGCATCGCCTTCTATCTCCATCCAAGTGGTCTGGAAATTTATTTTGAAAGACAAATTTATTATTGGCTGTGAAATAAAAAATTGTTCTGAAAGGTAATAATCCCCCCCACCAAGAAAAAAGATGTTTAGAGCTTTGCTGAAGTCATTTTTTTCCATTGCTGCTTTTCAGTCATTTAGTCAGGTTTAATTTTAAAAAAGGAAATAAATTAAACTTAAGATTAACTGTTCTTTGAAAAAACTCACGTTGAGACCATTAAACGTGAAAGATTCTTTACTTACACTGTTCCCACTTCGCTCTTTGAAACAACCATAAACCTCCTCAATATATAAATCCAAAAACTTTAAATCAAATAATTCAATATTTAATAACCTTAAATCAAATAGCTTCAACAATAGAGGTCCTCTCTTCCTTCCCGGACATACAACAACCTCATTATATCAAACTAGCAAAAACTAATGTTGTTTAAAGAGTCAAAGAAAGAATTAGATCTAAAACATCATCTCTACTTTTTTTTAACTTTAACTGAATATTTCTTATAATCGTTTTGGTACACTTCGTATTGCTAAGTTTAATTAAAAATAGTTTTTTAAATGCACGCAATGTGATTGTCCGCAGCATCGACGGCAAGGATAAGCTTTTTTTCTGGATATTTATTGTGTTTATCCTTTTTTATACCTGCCTTATTTATTATTTATCTATTTATTATATTATATTTTATTATACATTATATTTGTGTCTTAGTAAACGAAATACAACGTGATAATATGTATTTCGTTTTTATTAAAGGGCAGTTTTAAGCCATCTTTTGTGTGAGTTTTTCGGTTATTTTTTTTTTTTTTTTTTTTTTTTGTATAGGGTTTTTTGTTATATTTTTCGCGTTATATTCCCTTACATATTAACTGATAAATTTAGTTTGTTTTGTATCCTGTTAACATGAAACCATCGCAATTTTATTTAAAGAAAGGACAGAAAAACAAGGGAGGTATAAAACTAAGGTAACTCTTGGGCATTGCCTCTGATATATAATTTTTTTTTTTTTTTAACTAAAAGATGTACCCATTATTACATTTTCTTTTTATTTCAAATTTCTCTGATATGCCTACTAATATTTTGCATGTGAGTTATCTATAAGGGCATGGAAATCTTGGGCTTCTTTAATATGTTATTATGTTATATTATGATATTAATGTATATATTAAAGATAATATATTACCTTTAATTGAATGTTCCAAGAGCAATGAAAAAGAAAAATTGCAACAAAACCTGCATTTGTAAAATAATTTTCAGAGCAGTTTGTAGTTTTTTTTTTCTTCATGTGTCTGCTAGAAACAACAATTAAAAATAATATCTATTTATGGTGCATAGTATTGTAACCCTTGCTTATAATTTCATGTGTAATAAATTAAACAGTTATTTCATTTTATAATCATTATGATAATGAAATTGCCAAGAACACTGGCTAACAGTAATTTTTAGTATTTTTTTTTAAGATTAAGCCTTTTTCTTAATCTGAATTATTTTCTGTTAATCTGAGTTTTGACTTGAAGATTGTTTTGAGTTGTAATTATTAAAAAAAAGAAAATTGGGTGTTTTTTTTTATTTAAATTTACCAGGAGATTTAGTTTAATTCAACTGTTGATGCTAAATAAAAATATGTATTCAAATTCTCCCATGCCATATTGCTTTTTTGCGAAATCTTGACTTTAAAAAAAAAATAATAATACACAAATAGTGGGATAAATTAAGCAGAAAAAGTTGAATAGAGGAAGTTATCATGAATAATGTTTGTTTTTTGCCAAATTAAAAATGTAATTACTAATGGCTGCTGTGCCAAGAACGCCTTTATGCAACTATGTTATTTACCACTTAGTTCAAGTATATAGCGACACGTATTCCCAAAACAACCCATAAAACCCAAAGCATGGATGAAATAAAACAGATAATGATAGATTAATGTACTAATTTTAAATCATTAAAAACATTCGGAAAAATAACAAGATAAGTCTGAGAACCAAGATTAGATAATTGGAAGCCACCGTAAGGACAGCAGTCAAGATGGCTCCGAAGCGTGGGCGCTTCGAAAGGCTGAGGGTGATTTGTTAAATATTTTACAGAGGAATTGATTAGTGATGGTTTTAGGTACTCTTTTGACAGATAGTGTATCAAGCAATAAGTTATACGGAAAATTTGGTTAGAGCCCAATTTTTAGGACTATAGTAAAAGACAGGTCGAGATAGCTTAGCGACGTCTTACGGTGGACACATTACCATGATTTTGCTCTTTGGGTATCCATCTGGGGCCAAGCAAAAATCAGGTCGTCGTCCCTGAATGGGGCGGGAAGTGGTCATAAGAAAGGATTTAAAGGAATTTGGAACTTGATGGGAAGGAAATAGCGGGGTGGAGGAGGAGCGTGTGCAGGTGCGTGAGCCTAAGGCAACTTAGCGCTCCATTAAACTGTTAATAATGGTACAATCATTCTACTTCATTTTTATTTTGTTTGTTTTGCTATTATTATTTGTTATGAATTTACCTAGTTGTATGTGTTATTGATAGAGAAGAGTGGTCCATACTGTGTCATTTTTTTGTTGTTGAACAAATTGATTTTCTGTCAGAACATAAGTCTATATTTGTTTTTTTGCCTGAATTTTTAAGAATATACACATGCGAACTATCTTCTAGAATTTGTTTTATTTTCAAATTGATATCATAGGCAGCGCAATAGCGCTGCCTAAGTAAAGAACGATGTTGGCACAATGTACTGTTTATTCTTTTTTTTTTCTTTTTTTTGGTTTAGACCAGGGCACTTCGTATCGAAGTAGTTGTCGTAGAAACTTCGAAAAGGGCTCATTCGATTGGAAATTGAAAGGGCTTGTGCCCTTTTTAAGTACCGAAAGTGATTCAAAGGCAACTAACCCCCCTCTCACGCCCATCATTTCCCTGAACATTTCCAATCAAAATTTTTGAGATAGACATTTTGTTCAACGTAGTTGAAAGATCTGGAAATTATGTTTTTGAGGAGGACACCCCCTCCACATCCCTCTGGGAAAGGGTTATAAATTATGCCCTGGGGGCATATGAGGCTTTATAGAAAGCGTCGTCGTAGAAACTTCAAAAAGGGCTCATTTTATTGGAAATTCAAAGGGCTAGTGATCTTTTTAATAGTCGAAAGTGATTGGAGGCCAACTAACCCCCCTCTCACGCCAACCATTTCCCCAAACACATCCAATAAAAACTTTGAGATGGACATTTTGTTCAACATAGTTGAAAGGCCCTGAAATTATGTATTTGAGGGTGACACTTCCCCCACAGTCCTCAGGGCAAGGGTTTTAAGTTATGCCCTGGGGGCATATAAGGTTTTTTATATAAAGTGTTGTCGTTTAACTTCAAAAAGGGTTCACTCGATTGGAAATTGAGAGGGCTAGTGGCCTTTTTAATAGTCAAAAGTGATTGGAGAGTAACTAACGCCCCTCTCACGCCCACCATTTCCCCAAATAAACCCAATGAAAATTTTGAGATAGCCTTTTTGTTCAATATAATTGAAAGTTCTGGAAATTATGTCTTTGAGGATGACAAACCCCCCACATCCCTCTGGGCAAGGGCTGTAAGTTATACCCTGGGGGCATATAAGGTTTTTAAAGATAGCGTTGTCGTAGAAACTTCAAAAAGAGCTCATTCAATTGTAAATTGAAAGAGCTTGTGCCCTTTTTGATATTCGAAAGTAATTGGAGGGCAACTAACCCTCCTCTCACGCCCACCATTTCCTCAAACACATCCAATCAAAATTTTTGAGATAGACATTTTTTTCAACGTAGCTGAAAGTTCTGGAAATTAGATCTTTGAACATGACACCCCCCCCCCGCCTAAGCCCTCAGGGTAAGGGTTTTAAGTTATGCCCTGGGGGCATGCAAGGTTTTTATAGAAAAAGTTGTCGCAGAAACTTCAAAAAGGGCTCACTCAATTGGTAATTGAAAGTGCTAGTGCCATTTTTAAAAGTCGAAAGTGATTGAAAGGCAACTAACCCTCCTCTCACACCCCCCATTTCCCGAAACACATCCAATCAAAATTTTGAGATAGCCATATATATATGGCTATCTATAGAGGTTTAAAAAAACCTCTTTTCCATACCATCCAAGGGGTAAAGATCTTAGTACTTGCTTTTAGAGGTTTAGGCAGTTTTTCTTGTTATAATTAGTCAGATATTACTTGTAAATTGCACAAGCAAGTCAGAAATTAGTAGCCAACTTACCAGTTGTCTACTGTAGCCACTAATCTTCTGCCTGTTTTTTATCAATTATACTTACTCAAGTTCAATATATATATATATATATATATATATATATATATATATATATATATATATATATATATATATATATATATATATATATATATATATATATATATATATATATATATATATATATATATATATATATATATATATATATATATATATATATATATATATATATATATATATATATATATATATATATATATATTGAAAAAGTATTGGGTATCTTCCGCTAAGTATTCCGGCGCCCAAGTTTTCCCATATGAAGTTTGGGAAAACTAAGGGGCATGTTTGTTTTCTTAATATAATTTAAATAAAACACGTTACAGTCAGCATGACTAAAATAAAACATTCCAGTTTTCGAACCTTTTTAATAGTCAAAAGTGATTGGAGGGTGACTAATGCCCCTGTCATGCCTACCATTTCCCAAAACACATCTAATGAAACATTTGAGATAGACATTTTGTTCGTAGTTGAAAGTTCTGGAAATTAGGTCTTTGCCAGCCTTGTCGTAGAAACTTCAAAAAGAACCCATTCAATTGCGGATTGAGAGGGCTAGTGCCCTTATTAACGGTCAAAAGTGATAGGAGGCTAATCATTTCCCCAAACATTTCCGATATACGTTTTGTACTGGCCAATTTGTTCAACGTAGTTGAAAGGTCTCGAAATTATGTCTTTGAGGATGACAACCCTCCCCCAATAGCGCTTAGGACAAGCGTCGTAAGTTATTTCCTTGGGGCATATAAGGTTTTTATAGAAAGTTTTGTTGTAGCTGTTTCAAAAAGGGCCCATTTGATTTGAAATTGGGAAACCAGTGCTTTTTTTGTCAGTCGAAAATGATGAGACGGCAAATTTTGACATTGCCATTTTGTTCAGTCCATCAGAAAGGTCTGTGAATTACGTCTTTGAAGATAAAAATCCCCCCAGTCCTAAGGGCTAGGATTGTAGGTTATGCCCAGGGGACATATAAGGTTTTTATAGAAAGCGTGGTCATATAAACTTCGAAGGGGGCTCATTGGATTGGTAATCAGACGCTCAAGTGCTCTTTTTAAGAGTAAAAGTGATAAGAGGGCAACTATCCCCTCCAGCCTACACACACGTCAAATTGTCCCGAAATGCGTCTAATAGAAATTTTGAGATAGCCATTCTATTTAAAATAGTCTAAATATCATATAACAAGGTCTTTTAGTTGAAACAAACCCAGGAGATTAGGGCAAGGGTTTTAAGTTAAGCCCAGGGGTATTAAAGGTTTTTATGGATGGGATGGTTTTTTAATTTTGGAAAAGGTTCAGTTTTTCTCTTTGACAAAGACTATGTCAATATGAAACGGACCGAAACTAATCAAAAAAAGAGGTGGCACAACACTAGTTTTTCAAAAAAAAGTAAAAAACTCAATTAAACCAAAAATGAACAAAAATAGAATCAAATAATCTACCAAGAATTCAGTTACCACAAGTCAGTATCAATAAATAAATGAAACCCAAAACAAACAGAAATTAAAATAAGTCAAACTCAAAACGAGCAGAAATTAATTGAGTAGGGTTCTAAACCCTATGCTTTCTAAAAGCCAGAATATAATTTATACTTTACCGAAAAAATTGTTTTAAATGTTTCACTTTTATAGCTTTAACAAATAAAAAACTAGTTAAGATTTTAAGGAATAAATATCAGGATATGTATGTTAAACTGACAATGCACATTTTTTTCAGTAAATTCATCTGATTTTTTTTTCTTATTCCGGGTTTCCTATTTCTTTACAAGGAATCCACCCTAGATTGTAATGCTCAAAACGCTCTCTTTTGGAAAGTCTTACTTTCTCACTTGAGAAATACTAGGGATTTTTTTTTACTTCTACATAATTTTAACAATATTGCTCTTATTCATGATTTAAAGATAACTAATACGGTTGCTTGCAATGTTCTTCCCACTCTAGGTTACGGAAATGATCCCTGTTGTTGCCTAGAACCCTGTTGATGTTGCTGTAGTTTGTCTTTTCCTCAAAGCTTCTTTTTTTTAAGCCTCAAAGTTTCTATTTTGCTCCTTTTTTTAGTTGCTATTCTTTCTTCTGTTTTCTCTGTAAAATTATAGGCCTATATTTTGTCTTTATTTTTATATTTTCTTTTCATGTTGCCGTCAATTCTTCTTAGATTTCCTTTTCGGCTGAGGAGAGCGATGTTTGCGCAAGGGGAGAACAGGGCAATAATGATACCCCTCCTACTTTTTTAGTTTAAGGGGGGGGGGCTATTTAAGAAATGGGATAGGTTTATGCCATACTTCTAGGTCTTTTTTATCTGATTTTTGTATGTGCGCTGTGTTAGCTATGAGGTTTTCTTTTTGTTTTGTTTTATATAGCAAGGACAGACCAGAGAAACAAATAAATAAATAAAACCTAGGAAGTTTGGTGCTAAGAGCCTAGGCTAAAGTACTCTTATATTGTCATGAAAAAGAAAAGAAACACCTGGATAGTTTTTGAAAATCGGTACATTGTGAGGGCTTCTATTCATCTTAAGCTACTAATATTAGAATTTTGAAGAAAAAACAAACTTTATGGTAGGCATGCCTAGCATGAAGCACAATCGACTGGTTCGTATGTGCTTTTAGTCGTCTGGCGATGATTTTCAAAACCGAAAGAAAACGTGCATTTGATTTAAAAGCAAAATCAAATGTGCGAAAACCAAATATATGGGGCACCATTGACGTGTTCAGTATTTACCATAAACCATCTTGGACTCTGTTGTTCAACCTTTACTCTGTTGTAAGAAATGTTTTATAGAGATAAAACAGAGCTGTGCCTCAAATACAGCCTAACATGTTAGTTATTCAGTAAAATTCAAATGGTATTTTATAAATAAGAGTATTATAGCATGCTTTCTAAAGGGAAATGGATCAGTGGGTCCGGTTTTTTACTTACAAACATCGTTCGATTTGCTTCATTCTAGCCTCAGATGTTGGTTAACTAACAACCTCAGATGTCAATCGTTAACTCATTACGTATCCTACTTTGAACATCATGTACCCAATATTACTTTTTGTCTATAAACTTGTTAATTAGAATTGTTTCTAAATTCTTCTTGGTTTAATTGTTTTTTAGAACCATCAAAGACCTAAGATTTCTGGTATCTGAAGCAAGCGGTGCGTCTTTGGAATATAGTGAACAAATTTTTGCGTTTTCGAAAGACAACAGACCTGTCTACTATCATGATGTTCCTGTGGAAAGTTGTGTTAATAAAAGTGACCGGAAAGTTCTCCTTCACAAGTTAATGGAATCAAGGGGAGTTGTCTCAGATGGGGGAAAATGGAATTTAAATCCTCATTTCAGAGCTTTGCTTGTTAGTAAGTTACTAAATTATAAACTAATCGATTGACAGCGTAAGTCAGTTGTGTAGCAAGGCGAACAGTTTTTCGGTTATCAAGCACCTCCAGAAATTTGAAAAATTATATAGAATGCTTTATAAAATAACTCGTTCAGAAGCCAACTTGATCAATTATAGAAAACAAACAATGGAGTAATTTTATATGGCTTGACTTCACTTAACGCTCTTGCTTGGCAGGGTTGCCAGCGTAGAGGGAACTAGTTGACAGCGCTCTCAGTCTTCTCCAAGTAGCCTTGTCCAGAGCTAAGGATAGGGCCTCATTTTAAGTAACATTGGGTTTATTTAAAAAAAATATATATACATCATCGATTCCCTGAAGCAATGCTTGTGCAAATTGCTCCATATAATTTTATATGGATTAATAATAAATACAAACAAGGATATTATTGATGTCTACATTAACGTACCAGTGTTCTGTTGGCAACATAAGTGCTTTTATTCTTTGTTTTATATTATAGTATAGTGAATGATCTCAGTTACAATTTACTATCAACTTTAAATCGACCTCAGGAAAAAGTGTAACATTCGACGGCAAAATCATTTTATCGGTTTGTTGTCAGTTCTCTTTTGGGAGAATATCATTATTTGCATTTAAAGTTAAGATCTAATAAGGTACATTTATCTGGAAATCTAACAAAAAAAAAAAATTAAAATGACCTCTTCAATTAGACTCCTGGACGACCCAGATAATTGCCATAAATTTCATGTTTATACTTAAATCCCCTACAGGGTGAGTCAGACGCGTGGCTAAATCAAATTTTAGTAATCATTCCACTGACGTAATAGCCTTATCTTGAGGCCATCAGTTGACTGTATGTGTTGTTGCACTATTGACCTAGTGATTACTATTGATGCAACATCCTTTACTGCTAATATAGAACACTTCTTTACAATCGGTATTGGAGCAGCATTTTTTTTCTTCGACATTGGGGGAAACCCCAAAATTTGAGTTGGACATCCGGGGGAGAGTCAATCCCAAAATATATATATTTTCTAGTACCCGCTATTAAATTATTATGCTTTTATAACAGCAACGCTCCCTAAGACCATAAAATATGTAGGCACCAAACTACGCTGTTTAGAGTGAACTCCATATAGTTCCTCTTTGCGGGTTCAAGGTTTAATTTTAGGTTCAAGGTTTAATTTTAAAATATCTGTGCAAAATAAACATAAATAGAGGGTAAACGCCGGAGGCACATGGTCGAGTGACAAAAACCCGGTAAATTAATCGGAATAAACCTATTTGACAACAAAAAATAAATAAGAGTTATTCCATGACTCACCAATAGACGGGCACCCACCCCACAAACCCACCGACACCGGGCAAAGATCTACTGAAAACACACCAATAAAAAAAACAAAAACGGGTGAGCAAGGGTAACCAATGACCGGCAGCTCACAGGGCAAAACACCCAACAAAACAATATTATCAAATGTACCAAGTTTTTTAATATATTATTATTTCTTGAGTTTATTTATAAGGATAGAATGAATTTGCTTCTTTGTATTTGGAAGAGATTTACCGCAATCAATAAATGGTAGATAAAGACACCATGAACCCACGATTGAAAGTAATGGCGAGAACTGTGATCTCTCTGTGCTAAATTTTCGGTGCTGAATGTTCCATTTATGTCGGGTTTAATAAGCATGGGCATGTTGCACAGGGAAAAAATTATTCGAACGAAAGTACGGAGGTAGTTCCGACCGGTCATATTTTACCTTAAATAAAAAAGAATTATGGGCGAATATCTGTGAAACAAGCAAAATTAGTTAGACGATATAGAGTTTCAGTTTTGCTCTTATTAGGATACGAAGACGGTGATGGTAAATATTTCTGTAAAGTTAGAAGAGCCTGGTTTTGAAGAATTTGTATCAGTTTCATATGACATCTGAATGTTGTCAAATATATCAGAGGACAATACGTAAGATAGGAATGAACCAACACAAAATAAATTAGACGTAGGATTTCATATGGAAAAAAATGCTGAAACCTTCGCATTATACCAACTCCTTGAGCAACTTTAACCCGTAATCTATTACAATGTTCTTTATATGACAGATTTTCATCAATAATAATACCCAGATACCGGAGCGAAGTTACCCTTTGAATTTGAATATTTGTGGCATGATTAAATATTGTTGAAATTTCTTATGCATTCTGCCCAATTCTATTATAAATTGGGTTTTTGAAGCATATAATGACAAGCGATTAGCTTTTAGTCATACAAGAAATTGTGAAAATACGATTTGTAGCTTCTCTTTGAGATCCTCTTCCGACTCTCCAGTAAGTGAGGATCCGGTATCATCAGTGAAAAGAACATTCAGACCATGGTTTTCTGTCGCTGATGGAAGGTCCTTTATGTATATTATAAAAAGCAGTGGTCCCAGGATTGAACCTTGTGGGACACCAATATTTGACAACAGACATGGATCCGAAACTGTGTCGTTGATCATAGTCACTTGGGAGCAATCACTTAGGTAAGATGCGATAAAAATTGGGCGCTGGTCCTCGTATCCCACCATGGTATAGTTTGTACAACAATATTTTATGGCATAACGAATCGAATGCCTTCTCAAGGTCCAAAAATATACTCGCCGGGATCCATTTTTTGTCCAGACATTTATGAATAAATTGTACCATAGTTAATATAGCATCCTACGTACTATGCTCTTTTCTAAATCCATATTGTGTATTTGAAAAATAATCTTTTGAACAGAGAAAATTATACATTTGATTATAAAAACATCGCTCCATTAGTTTAGAAAAACCCGAAAGAATAGAAATGGGTCTATAATTCGAGCAATTAGTCCTGTCACCACTCTTATATAGCGGTAACACTTTCGCTTTTTTGAAAGAATCCGGAAAAGTTCCCGATCTAAATGACAGATTTATTAAATGACACATAACTTTATTAATACTAGGTAAAATGGCTTTAACAATATTGGTCGACGATTCATCAATCCCCGGGGAATTTCTATTCTTTAAAAGCTTACCAACCTTAGCAAGCTCTTCCTCTGTTACCGGAGTTAAAAACATAGATTTTCAGAAGGACTTCCTAGGTACGTACGATAATTACATTGCCAATGGGGCATATTACATTGGAGCTTATTAGCTACTGACTGCCCGATTGAGACGAAATGAGAATTTATGTAATTTGCCATTTCTAGTTCCCTTTCAATTGTATTACCATGGGTATCCCGTATGTTTGATGGTGAAGGTGACGTCCGCGATCGATTTAGACATGAGTTGATTAGTTCCCAAGTTTTCTTTGGGGACTTACTTACTCCATTAAAAGAATCGAAATAAAATTTCATTTTAGCATTACCTATTATTTTGAAAGTAGGTTTTTATAATTTTTAAAGTTCTTCTATGTTCTTCACTTGGGAAAGATATTAAAATTTTATAGAGATTGTTTTTATGTTTTATTGACGTCAAAAGGGCGGGCGATATTCATGGTTGGATGGGTTGATTATATTTTCGGTTTCTTTTTTTACTCTTGGGCACGACTCATCAAGTGCAGCATTAAATCCTTCTGAAAAATAATCCGTTGCAGAATTTATTTCATCAGCATCAAATACAGGAGGCCAATTTTTTAGTTGTTGTGCTTTTGTTATGATTTTCTTGCTTGTTTTTTTTTTTGTGGACTTCGAAATTCGAATTCGGCCCTTCAGGGCATGTGATAGAAATTTCTCGAAATAAATATATCTTATCATATCTTATCATACCAATCAGTCAAATTCAGTTTATTCTTTAAACATACTAGATTTTTTTTTATCAATAATCCGGGTTGCTGTTTCTGGGGATTTTATTTTATGAATCTGGTATCTCACATCAGAAATGAACAAAAAATGAACAGAGAAATCCGTCAGAACAACCTGTGAAGACGTGGCTGGTGTTTTTAAAAATATGTTGTCAATGAGAGTTGCACTAGTCGATGCAACACGTGTTGGAATTGTACACGAAGGAATTAGGGAATTCGATGTCATTCATGCAATAAATTCTGTTATGGGTATGGGTATTTTCTTTAAATTCCAGTAGGTTTATATTAAAATCCCCCATAACCACAACATCCTTATCGTCCAAAGATACTTGTAAAGACTCCAGAGATTGCAAATAAAGCGGTATTGGGGCCGACGGGGGCTTATACACAACACAAACTTGAATTTTTTTAGCCCCAAGCCGACATTCAACAGCCAGTATTTCACAAATTTTTTCAACATTATATTTTTCCTGTTCTGGCAGTGGCTCAAACTGCGCTCCATCTTTCAAAAATAACCCAAGGCCACCTTTTTCATGGACTAGTCGATTCTTATCAATGAATTTATATCCCAGGATTTTCACATTATATTTTGTCTCATCATTAATAAATGTTTCACAAATCCCCAAAATGTCAATTTGATTTGCTGGCAGAAAATTTGTTAGTTCATCAATAGAACTCATAAGTCCTTGTACATTCACAAACCCCATTCGCAATGAATTATCTTCAAGTCTGTTTATATCAGGAGAAACGTACGATGACAGTCTTACTTTAGAAAAAGTGTTGTTTTCTCTTTGACCGATTACATGAAAAGTTCAGAAAGTAAAGATAAGTTAAGGGGTTTTCCCTCCAAAGCCACCAGTCTATAGGTCCCCGCCCCCCCGCCCCCGCAAACTTTAAAGTCAACTAAATAATATTCGAAAGATCCCACCCCATGCCTGTAAGCCCGCGTGACAAGGAGCCCGTACCACTGCCGAGTCATGAAAACCTATTATGCTTATCATCCTTCGAGAAGACCTAAGTTAAGAATGTATAAGTAGAACAAAAATAACTGGGGTAGAAATAATCAAAAGAAGCTTGAACCGAGCTAGCCTAAATAACACATAAAAATAAAAAATCGACATTTCTCAAACACAAAAACGAAACAATTATCAATCTAGAGCGGGACTGATCAAATATCTATAAACTAGTCGCCTTTAATATTTCTTATGCTTTTGCCCACTGCGACTCAGAATCCGATTTATACTCTAGCCAGAGTTTGGCCCCTTTTTGTTTCACTCGTGTGAGTTGTGCGGATCCATTCTCTCGCAGCTCCTTACCCTTAGACAGTAACTTGTTTCTAACTGAGTTTAATTTGGGCGGCAAGTCCGGGCAAATCTGGACCCCAGTTCCTTTCAGCTTCGATATCGAACTGAAGATTGATTGAATATCTTTTTCTGACGACACTGTTACGAAAACTGGAGGGGCGATCGGCTTACGGCTAGACATATTTGTGATATTTCGATTTCCGTGATTTCCATTTTGATGTCAGTAACTTAGACACATTCGCGAGAACTGTCTGTTGGTTTTTCTCTTTCGGTAATCCAAGATGATTAAGTTGAGTTTTCGGTCCAAATTTCGGATGATTAAGGGAAGAGTAATAATTTGTTTCTAAACCCTAGAAAAAAAAGGATTAGAGTAATTTTGAATAATATAAATGTCTAAATGCAGGTATTTACGAAGGATTTCTTTGGAGGGGGGACATTGATGTAAAGACTATATCATAATTTGAAAAACAAGTACCGAAAAATTCAGGAGAATTTAAAATTACTGGGGGAACTGGGCCTCAACGCCCTCTCCCCCCTACTTTTGCCCCTGTCTAAATCTTCTTGAGAATATTTGTCCACGAGGAAGCTAAATAGTCTTAGGCTTTTGTAGGTTTGCCCACCCTTGGTCTTTCTACATGCCATAAGGCTAGGCACTGTGGTGCCCACTCTGTGGGAACTAATATAAAAATTTTTAGTCGTCATAAAAAAAAATAATATTTGTATTTACTTTTGATCCTAAATCGAAATATCACTAGTGCCGTAGAGACATAGACCAAGTTGCTATTCTCTTTCAGGAAAAAAGTGACTTTATGAACATTCAATTCACAGTTTGTATATTTTTGTAAACGATATTTTTAAATATATGTGTAATCCTGGAATAAATGAACTTATTTTTATGGATGTTATTTTATATTTTTGCAAAATCAATTTTATCGTCGGCAAGAAATAATTCTAAGAATCATTGAGGAATATTTACCCAATAAACGACCACATGGGACATCCCCGCTCTCAAATTCCTCCTGTACCAAAAACTTAAGAACTACTTTCCAATTTCTGCATATTTTCTATTTCTTTCCAATTTTTTACTTTCTAATTTCAGGATATTTCCAAGTTCTACTTTCCAATTTGTGCTTTGTACTTACTTCTTTTAACTTTGTAATTACTACTTTCCAATATCTGCATATTTTATTTTCCTTTCCAATTTCTACTCTCCAACTTCAGCTTTCTACTTTCTTCTTTTAACTGTCTATTTTCTACTTTCTAATTTTGGCATATTTCCAATTTCTACCTTCTAATTTGTGTTTTCTACTTTCTTCTTTTCCAATTTACGCATGACGGTCACTTTTCTTCCCCCGTTTCTTCCCAAGAAACACTGCTTTGCGTATGCGTTTGAGCCTAGAGTAATTTTGGAACAGGCCGTATCAATTTCTCTTGATTAACGAACCTTCTCAAATAAAATAGCTTTCAAATATTGTCTAAAAATAAATGGAAAACATGCTGTGTTAAATGAAAAAAAAAAAAACTGCTGCTTGTGTTATACTGCTAGTGGTATTGGGATTTTATGGACAACGTGAAAAAAAAATTTGAGAGGCCTTCAAAAGTTTCTGGCCTTTTAGAACTGGAAGTAAGATCAACCATGAAAATGATGCTTTGTGAGCAGAGATCCCTCAAAAAAGGGTTTGCAGGGCTGTTATAAAATTTATGAGTGCAGTTTTGGCATATTGTGATCAAGCAACGTCCGCAGATTTATATCATGGAGGGGGCGGGGGTGAATGTGATTGAAAACGCATAGAACAGCTGAGCTATGGAAAAAAAACACTGTAGAAATTGTTGAAGAAATTGGAAAATATTGAATTTTCCTGAAGAAAGGAGTCAGTGGAAACACCCATTTTGATTTTGTATGCTTGCCTGATTGGTATCATATTAAATTTATAATGATGAGCCCTTCGAAAAATAGAAACATAGTGCTTATGATCCTCATTGTTGCTTTTGCCTGAACGGTTGTAAAAAAAAAATATTTTTCTTCTTTGTTTTGCTTTTTTTGCTTGAAATTATGTCAGAAGATTCCTCTACAATTTTAAAGTAAAATTTTTGAAGGCGTTATTACCAGAACTAGTGACTTGGGTTGGTTGAAGACTGCGAAGTTAATACAAACCAAAATCTTAGGTATTTGTTATCCTTGCTTTTTCAGGTTCGGATTCAGATATTTATTACTTCACCAGAAAAATACAACACAACTACATTATATAAAAACTCAAGAACCACAAAAGTAAAAAATCCTTTGAGTGGCTCTATCTTCTAGCCATCATTTAACAAAAAAAAATATTCAATAAATAATAACACTAAAGCTAATTTATTTTTTCACTAAAATAAAAAGAAATAATTCATCTTCAAAGAAAAAAGGTTTAAATTTTTTTCGTCACAACCTACCAACCTCCGCACAATCTACATCATCACACCCCCTCTCAAAAACCCCCAAATTTTAACCCCCAAATTTTAACCCCCCTTTTCAATAAGCAAAATCTTCGGCCTTCTTTTTAACAAAAGTAAGTTACCGGCCGCTCTAATACTATGTGGGGGACCGTTCCACACTGAAACAGCACTGTTTTTAATAGCGCAACCGGACCTTGTTGAATGTGGGATTTAATGAACTAAGAAAACTAAGTAGATATTCAAGCAACGTGAGTGTTTCTCTGAAATACTGTCGTTTTCTGTATGAAACTTTAAAAAGTGTTAGACCAGAAATTTTGAGGGCTATTAGGGAAATTTTGAGGGCTATTTTGAGGGCTAATATATATTTACTTTTATTTTATATCTGAACAAAAATTAGTATTAGCAAAATGATTCTGGACAGTTAGATCTTATTTCAAAAAGATAATTTGACCCAAAAATTGTGCACACACAAAAAACAAGCGAAAATTGTAGTTTGTAGAAAGGTTTCTATTCCATTTCTAAACAAAGTAAAAAGTTCTGTTATAATGGCGTATTTCAGTTCTCGAGCCAGAGGCGTAGCTGGGGTTTTTAGCCCCCAAGGACAATGTCAGATTTTGCTTCCCTCTTCTCCCCACCATCACTACCACAATAGTAGTAGATTGTTGTATGGATAAAAAATCTCAGTTTCACCCCCTCAGAGGCAGTGCCATGGGACAACCGTCCACACTTGCCCCCCTAGCTACGCCACTTTCTTTGGCCAACACAAGGCTATTTCTTGACCCAGCACAAGTCTTAATTCAACTGTTCAGTATAATTATTAGCATAATTATTTGTTTCAGTTTCTACTGACTGCTTATTCAAGACAGGATCCGAATATACATTCCTCGGATTAATAACAGGAGTTGTCTCTTCGCAGCACAGTAACAAATTAAACCCGATACAAGTACCGCTACCTCCTTTGGTAGTATCTGTTAGAGAATTCGTAAATGTTCAACTTCGCCTTAATGAATATGTAGGTAAGTCTGAAAAATTATTTAATCCCCCTTTGGGACTATACAGTATTCCGAAAGTGAACCTGATATCAAGGTCGCTGTTTCTAAAATCTTTGAACTATAGAAAAAAAAACTACAAAAGCGTAAAGCCGCTGCTTAAAGTCGTATCAAAATTCAGTTTTTTCTTCTTAATTAGCAAAATCACTTGTTTTTTTGGATGCTTTTTTCTGGAGGATTGAGGGAATTTATATGTGAAAATTTGCACTTTTAAAACCAAAAGTAACTGTAAACATTTCAGTAAATTAAATCAATTAATACTTATTAAACAATTAAATTAACCTGAATTAATTAATTAATTTAGAATAAATTTTAAATTATGATTTAAGGCTTAATTGAGTTGTAACTTAATTAAACTAAATCAATGAATTAAATAAAAAGTTGAAATCTAAATATCGATGTTTTCTATTAATATTGATATTTCAAGTATCATGTCACATATCGCAAAAGACTACCTCACAAATGCCATGAACTTACATAAGATGACGTTTATACAAGAAGCGAAAAATTTATTAAGCAGGGTTGTCACCTCTGGTAATTTATCACTGATTTTAGCAGTTTCGTTTTTTTTTTCGATTTGATCTCTAGTTGTCCAAAACATTTAACTCACTACCTAGATGCAGTTTTCATTAACAAACCATTCATGTTCTTTTTAGTGCATAAATATAATCTATGTACTTAACTAAAGTTGTAGTCTATATTTTATTATGCGTTAAAAGTTTATGTAAGCATTAAAATAATTGATTGGTTCCGTTTTAGTTGAAATAGTCGTTATGAGGCTAGGTAAAATGATGTTAAAGGTGTACCAAATAGTTAAATAGGGTAATTTTTTTTCAGGAGATTTTGGGTTATAATATCGGTTCAAAAGTCTTCTTGTAACGATAGAAGGCTAGTATTGCCATTACTGAATATGAATAAATGAATGTATCGACACAACTTAAAACAACACAAAACCCAGACGATAATATACCTCAACGGAGAGCAGAGTTCACAATTGTTGGGGTAACAAACATAAGGATTGAATGTATCAACCAACCATCAAAACAATAAAAAGAGAATGGAGAAATAAAGTAGGCCACAAACGTAGAGAAAAAAGAGAGAGAAAAAGTGATGGAAAGGCAATGTCCATTCTGTATAGGTCTTAGCTACCACCCATGGTACTAGTGTATCATTCAATGTACTTCTTTATGTGCTGTGGTAGTTTTTTTTGGTAAATTTTAGTACGTTATGGGCAACATCTGGTACTCTTTTGGACGCTTTTATTTTACTTCGTCTGTTTTGTGACCTATTCAATGATCATAAAAAAAATTAAATTCTCGTTGACAGGTATTACGTTCATCAGGTATGACTTGTATGACTAGCCCTGGTTATTTGTTGTTTGAACGATAAGTGGTTGTAGTATCGGCATGAAATAAAAAGAGTAAAGAAAAATAATAAAAACAAAATGGTTTATCTCCAAATGCAGTAAAGTGAAACCCTTTTGGTTTCCTGCTACAAGGGAATATTGAAAATTTTAAGACTAAAAAGCAGTCAAGACCTATTTTATACCAATTCAAATACCATTTTTGTGGACGATCTGCCCAATCCTTTTCTTTTTAATCTTTAAAATTTCAGTTTTCCTTTTAACAGATTTTTTTTTGGCTTTTTAGTGCATTTGAAGATAAACGGTTTTTTATAGAAAGTTTTTATTCGGTACTACGAGGGCTATTCAGAAACTAGGGAACGTTTTGTTATAAAACAAAAACTAGGTACAGGAAAAATATTTTATTATATACATTTGAAAGAGTGACTAAAATGCTACTTTTCTACATAGTCACCAAACAAATTAAGGCACTTATCGTAGTGATGGACAAGCTTCGAAATTCCTTTATCATAGAAATCCACCGCCTGCGATCTCAGCCACTCAGTGACGCACGCCCGGAGCTTGTCGTCGTCATCAAAACGCTGTGTCGCTAGCCAGTTCTTCATCTTCTGGAACAAGTGAAAATCACTCGGTGCTAGGTCGGGACTGTGGGGTGGGTGTGGGAAAATCTCCCATTTGAATGAGTCCCACGAATCCTCTCATCAACTTTGGCGAGAAGATTGTCTGTCACAATGCTCGGGCGTCCACTCCTCTCTTCATCATGCACGTTGGTTTGGCTATTTTTAAACCGGATACACGATTTTCGCACTGAACTTTCATTCATTACTTTGTTGCCATACACTTTTGCCATACACGTTTCCATACACATTTGAATGAGTCCCACTAATCCTCTCATCAACTTTGGCGATAAGATTGTCTGTCACAATGCTCGGGCGTACACTCCTCTCTTCATCATGCCCGTTGGTTTGGCTATTTTTAAACCGGATACACCATTTTCGCACTGAACTTTCATTCATTACGTCGTTGCCATACACTTTGCACAGTTGCCGATGAATTTCTATCGGTTTTCGCTAACAAAAATCGTATTAGGGACCGCACTTCACAACTGGCAAGATTTGAAATTGCAGCGCACATTTTAAATTGTAATATTGGGAAAACGGGCAGCGCGGAGATGTTCTCGTTCTCACGACTGGATGCCGACTGAAGCGACGAGCACACGCATACCAAAACATACGTGATCGCCGCGTGTCTAGTGGCGTCAGACTTAAACGTTCCCTAGTTTCTGAATAGCCCTCGTATATCAGAAATCGGATATTATCTGTAGAAGGGACGTGGTTAAATTGACTTACAATTACACTTCGATTTATATTTCGTGCCACATTCACAAGAGCGGATCCAGGATTTTTGTACGGGGGGGGGGGTACTAATTTTCTACTCGGTTTTCGACTAATTTCACTAATTTTTACTATCGTTTTACCAATTTCCGACTAATTTTCGACTCGGTCAAAAATTTAGGGGGGGGGGGGGTTCAAACCGGGTACCCCCCCCCCCCCCTGGATACGGCCTTGCACATTCATCCTATTTACTCAAACTACCTAATGAACGCTAAGTAAGGAACATTCTTTGTCAATAGTAGCCAAAATTCTAGTAGAATATTGGTAGCTCCAGAGATGACAGTGGTGAAATAGAATTCAGAAGCATGGGCGCTCCGAAAAACGGAGGAAGTTTTGCTAGATCCTTTCCAGAGAAATTGCCTACGGGTTTTTTGGTGCCTTGCTGACTGACCGTCCAGTAGGCTGTACGAAGAAAGTGGTTTAATCCCGCTTTCTAGGGCTATAATGAGAGAAAGATTAAGATGGCTAAGGTACATTCTGCGGATAAAGGATGTGAGATTGCCAAGAATTGTCCTTCTCGGTTAACCGTCTAAGGCTAAACGGAAAGCAGGTCGTCCGCGGTGGTAAGATGTCGTAAAGAAAGGTTCAAGGGAAATTGGAACCTCCTGGGAGGTTGTAAAAAGGGAGGCTTTGAATAGATTGGCATGGAAGAAGACTGTGTGTAGTAGTGTTTGCCTCAGGTGGCTTGGTGCTGCGTTGAGTTGTCAGTAATAGTGAAAGTAGGTTTTCAAAGAAATCTTTCAATATATTGCTATTCGAATTATACCAGCAAGGACTAGACTTTCTGTTGAGGAGATTGGGGTGGGGAAAGGGTGAAACACTTTGTCGACCCTTACAAAAGTATTTGCTACAGTTTGTTTTCTATGCCCATCGCAAGACAAGCTCTGATTTTAGTAACTACCTAATGTAATGGTAACAGTAATAGTAGCAGTAAAGACTTATTTCTGCCTGTCCACAAGAGCTACTGAGAAAATCAGTGGACAAGATCCCTGCGAGTCTTGACAAGCTGAAAGCAAATACAGATGTACATTAAATAAAACCTTTAATTCAAACAAAATTTGATTTTGACGAAAGTTATACCTGAAAGTTCAACAGATCTGGGAACCTTATAGTGTGGTTTTAAGCTTTAGAAAAATTCAAATTTAGTATCTTTCTTGTAAAGGATGGTTATAAATGCGTTTTGTTTTTTCTTTTTTTTTTATCTACTGCTTATCGTTAAGGCTGATCGGATCGAATGATGACCCCGAAGCTATAAATTATCAGTAGGGAGTTCGTTGGAACGAAAATTGGAAGCTATGGTACGCCTTCATCAACAAAAGAGATGGTGCCAATGTAAATTGCCGATTTTTGACATTTTGTGTCAGAAACCAATATCGCAGATCGACTTTTACTTGACGGTGGGCTTATCGGGTGGAAGCTCACCTCTTATATAAAATAGTTTCCTTTGTTTTAAATTTTAATGTTGGCTGCAAGACCGTACCCAGGGGGGAGGGGGAGTTAGTGTGTTTGACCCCCCCCTGACATGTTTGTCTGACTCGTAAAAACGTAACAAAAAGGGATATAAACTAATTTTTTATGCCTTTTTCGAGATTTTTTGTATAACCCCCCCCCCCCCCGAAAAAAATCCTGGGCACGCCCCTGTTTGGTTGTATATTTCCATCTAAAGTTTTATTTTGTATACTAATGAGTGATTCCATACTATATGAGTCGATTTCGAGTGTTATCCCTTTTTGAGCATATACGATTTCTTCCAATTTTATGCGTGTTCAGGTTCATATTTTTCATTCAAGTTTTGGTATTTGTTGTTCCCAACAGTGTCCGCTAAAGGATCAGTAAAATTTCAGTGGAGGTAATTCAAAATACATAATACATATTATGTATAAAAGTAAACAGCGCATAATTAAATCATATCATAATAAATAGCACATAATATTGTTTAGCTTTTATTGTTTGGCTATTGCTTTAGCCAGTGTCCAAATATTTCCTAAACTTGTTAAAATTTTTGGCTAAATACGTAAGTATTACAGAGACTCTAAGAATGCTTATCTTTTGACCAGAAGTTAAAATTGGTCGAAGATTTTTCAATGACCAGTTTTGAAGTGAATTCGGGTCTATAATTTCTATCCAAAACACATTATAAAACATGACCTTTCTTGACACACTATATTCAGTATGCCTATATACTGATTGAATTTTAACCATCAGGGTGACTTTAAGGCTATACAGTGGGTTATGGCTAAAACTGTAGTAAAGCCAGTGTTGACGTTTCAGAGCTGAATATTTCAAAATTCATACTTGCTGATTTCATTGATTTTAGGATCATAAGAATTAACAATTTGCTTCTATTAGTCATCATTGTTTTCATTTTTCCTGCTTCCCAATAGTGGGGAGGGGGAATTATTTTCTAAATAATGTACCTTGATTTCTGCTTGTTGGAGTTGTCGTGGGTGCTATGTTTTTATCATGCATGTTTGTATAGATATAGAAGATGAGGCTCATCGTTTCTGGTATTATTGCCAGTAGTTATAGGTGAAGGGAGGAAGGGGATGGAAAGCCTCTTCTCTTCCAAAAAAGTAAAACGCAAGAGATTTGCATGGTTGCAAAAAAAATTATGTCAAGTCAGACTTTACCTTGTCGGGAACCTCAGTCCGCCTCCCCCCTAAAGTCATTCGAAGTGGTTGATTCTTCGCCCTTTGGTGGGGGGGGGTCAAAGTAATTGAAGAAATGGGTAAATCATTGGGAAACTGTGTAAATATATGGACAAGGTAAATAGTAGACACATCATGAATATTTGAAATTTGGAGGAGGAAAGGCACGAAGGTCAGTTGCTTAGTTTATGTTTATAAATACATATTGAAGCATTTGGACCTATGCCCATATACGATTTGAAGAAAGTGGAGAAGGGTCTAACAAGGTACTCAGGCTTTAGATATCTAAGGTTTTTTTCTAAGGGGAGAACTGGAAAATAAAGTCAATTTTCGATGCTGTTTTTCTAAAAAAGAAAATCGGAGGGGATGTCCCTGGACTAATCTAAGATTTTTGGGAGGAGATTTTTGTGAGATCCAGGATTACTGTACTATAAATAAGAACAAATATAAAAAAGTGAATGTAAAATAATGTAATGGAATACGAGTGAACCACAAAAATCGAAGGATTTTTTGCTGTTTATCGTAATTTCATTGTAAGTCAATTATAATCATTGTTTGTTCTGAGGTTTGATTGCAGTTTACTTGCAGGTGTTCCATATCTAACTAGCTTACTTACAAATCCTATCCATAATGTTTATGAACTTTCATGCTCTATCGGAACAGTTGAAAATTCACTGCAAAAATTTGGATTTTCTTCAATTGACGGGAATTTGTGGCATTCTTACGAGGGTGCGTTTGAAGGAATGCTGATTGTCATTGCACCTCGAGACAAGGTCATCCTAGATTTATATTCAAGGTAATGTATTTTGTATTCGTGTCGAAAAGCCACATAATACATGAGTATATCTATGGTATATGTATACGTTAATCTTATGCAGCTACAGATGTGGATATAAAATAAATGTGTATTCTCCAGCTGAATTTTTCAGAAAATTTTTGGATTTAGTATATAATACTGTTCGTTTGTTTCTGCTCGTAATGCTTGTCTTCTCGCCAATACACGAAAAAACACTGAATAATTCATAGAAACGAGCAGTAATACGACCGCCTGAAATTCATTACACATTGTTCCCCAAACACAGGTTACATTTAGGCGCTCAGTATTTAGTTATCCGCACTGCTGAATCGATTGATTACGTTTTTTAAATCGCTAGATTTTTCCCTTTCTTAGATATCCTTGACCTAAATACAATACCATGATCTAGGACGTAGTTTGGTATTTTTTACTACGTTTTTCGTTTTTTTCTGGGGGGGGGGGGGGTTATGGCTATTAGTATTAAATAATGAGTGAAATATTTTTTTATTATTAAATCCCGCCTCCACTCCTCTCAGTGACGACGACTTAAAAAAAAAAATTAAACCTTTGACGTCGCCTACACTTTTTTTTCATTAATACCAGCCGGACAGGACGCACTTCAAAAATATACCACAAAAATATTCTAAAAAAAAAGTAAAAAGTGCCTTTCCCATAATAAAAGGCGTCCTCCTACCTTAGGGAGCTCTTCTTATGGTAACCTTTCTTACCATTTCAGACTTTTTCTAAATAGGGGTCCGTCATTTCCTTTCTTTAGGAAATGAATCTTGAGAAATGGGTGGGGTAGCAGAGGGTTTTCTCGGGAGTTTGGGACTCTGTAAACCGATTTTATGGCCAAAATGCTCTAATTTCCCCTCTTCCATATCTTCTTCACTTAGTATATAGGTATAAACATAAAAATTTTAGTTTGTCTCTTTTGTTACTTGATGTTAAACCATGAATAAACCTTAGATAGGTATAGGGCGGGGGGGGGGGGGGCAAGTATTTTTTTTAAATTGGTATCTTTGGTATTTAAAACGAAATTTTATTGGTCGGAAAATCGGGATTTTTCACCTCTGATTCGAAACAGGAGCAAACCGAATATGTTTCCCCATAAACCTTTTTTTTTTCAGACAAAATTGAAACGTATCTCATTTACTTAAAACTCATGTATTCTACAAGTTTAGTTTTAACACAGTTTTTTCTATTTATAATCGGATTCTTCAACGCTGGACTATTTCCATCATTGAAAAAGAAACAACAGAAAAAACCATAATTCAAAATTCATTTGCCATACTACTGAAACTTAGGATTCTATAAATTTTAGTTAAAAAAAAAAAAAAATTTTTTTAATCGTCCTCCGAAACCAAATCTTTCTTCTTTTCTAATTTATCAAATTGTCTTTGTATTTTATTTACATTCCTTACTGTTTTATCTCATCTTAACACTCCTTCTAGGTGTTTTTTCTCCTTTTTTCTTTCTCTCTTTGTCACTAATTGAGTATCTTCCTCTCTTTAACTGGAACTATTCTTGGCTGACTGAACTGGCCTGGCAACCAAAAATGGAAGTCCAACGGCTATAATCACAAATTTTGAAACGTATTGGAAGATATGAAAATAAACATCTCCCAATATGAATAATGTAGATAGGTAATTGCCGTGGAAACATCCAAACACCGTATAACATTAAGTATTTTGTCTTGTCGGATTATTTGAAACAATTTCACTGATAAATGTTGGCAATACTTTACAAAGTTTCAAATATCCGATCTTGTGCCTTTATTTTGACAGCTTTAGTGTCATCAGGATCAAGCTTCTTGGGAACAGCATTGTTATGGGCGCCTAATTGGTCTCTTGTATAATGCATCATATCAAATTTGTTTTTCAGTCTAACTATTATATATCACACACAGGGAAAAGCCTTCGGATTTATCTTAGTTGCAATCTAGTAAAGAACGAACCACAGAGAATCAGGCAGCGGAATCACATTAAATCTGGCCTCATAACCTAGAAAAGAAGTTTTTAGAGATAGGTCTGTTATATCATCTAGCATATAAAGATGGAGTTTTTGTTAAAAATTGCATTTTATTTTAAATATTATGTTTTTTAATTACAAGAGGCTAATAGATATAGTAATTCTCTTTAAAATAAGCCAGGGGTTTTTAAGTTTCGTGCATAAGGCTGTCGACAGTGGCAATTATAGTGGTGTACTTTTTGTTTGGATTTGACGCCATTTTTGAAAATTTTCAGGGTATTCTTGGAAAATTCCCATAGATTAATTTTCAAAATATTAAGATTAGTCGACATAATAGTTACCATTTCTAAATCAGCAATGAATGACTTTTTTTCACATTAAAAAGGTTTTTTTTTTCTATTTTTAGTTACTATGGGCCGTGGTTCATTATTTACGACGGCCCTCGAAATTCTTCGCCGGAATTTTGCAAAATATGAAAACTATGCTATAGATCTGTGCCCAAAATTAAAGGTTTTATCTCAGCTATCTAGACTCAGAATACATTCCATATATACTAAATGCCTTGCAGAAAAGTATTTCTTAGTTTTTCATTTATCGCTTAACAAGTGTAAGTAAAAATTTTAATCGCTTAACAAGTTAAACAAAATGTCATACGGAGATGAAAGGGTTTTCACAAACGTAAAACTTGCGTATCAAAAATTATTAGTGACGGCAGTGTCGGTAGCAAGTGATGAGTTGTCGTATACCTTAGACCTTAGATCCTCCAGAATCAGAAATGGCGCTTTGGGCCATTCCTACGAAACCTCCTGAGACACCATGGAGCTGAGCTCCAGCTGCGACGCCTTTTGCGCCTCTTTTATGGGTACCACTCATAAAATGTACATGGGAGTCGATTATCTGACATCCGAATGACGTGGCCAAGGTACGTCCATCTCCTGTTTCAGAAGATCAATAACTAATAGTTGACCCGTTCGCCTTTTAACTTCGATGTTCGTGATCTTTTCCTGCCACCATATGTTCAGTACTCTTCCAAGGCACATGCTTTCAAAGACTAGGGCGCGTTTCTCCAGTTGGACATTAAGTTTCCACCATTCACTTGCATAGAGGAGAACAAACATCAAACTGTTATTCATAAGGTGGAGCTTCAAGCGCCTTGAGTGTTTTCTACTGCGCCATATTGATTTTAACTTTTAAAAAGCTGATGTAGCTGGCTCAATCCTCCTCTAAATTTTGTGGCTATTTCACCCAACGCCCGACTGATATTATAATAAATCCAACGCCCGAGGTAGTTAAATTCCTTGACCTCTTCAATTGCTTTATCTTTGCTTTTGAGTGTCAGCGAAGAGTCAGCTGTAGTCATGCTCTTTGTTCTACTGGCATTCTTTGTAAGCTCAACTTTTTCGGCCTTTTCATATAAAGCATCAAGTAGCAGTTGAAGTTGCTGTTTTACTTCTTCGAGAAGAGCAATGTCGTCAGTGAAGTCAGATCAGAGATCTGGTGAATGTAAGTCTTTGCTCCAGAGCCTGAAGAATTTCTTAGAATGTAGTCTATAACAATAACAAACAGGAATGGGGATAGAACATATCCATGTTTGACACCAGGCATTATCTTGAAGAATCCCGATTTTTTTTTTTTTGCACACACATTTTTCACTATCTTCATAGAGTGCGATTATTATTTTGACTTTTTCCTCATATACTCCAAAATAATTCAAAATCTGTCATAAAATATTTTTGTCAACAGATTTAAATGCCTTTTCAAAATCAATGAAGAGCATGTATGCATTTTTTTTTGTCCCATTCCTTGGACTCTTCAACCATTAGTATTAGAAGGAAACTAAGATCAGAGCAAGACCTAACAAGTCGAAAGCCGTGTTGCTCTTTTCTCAGGTGTAAGTATAGGTTCTCTCTTAGGCGTTGTAACAAAACTATGGTTAGGATTTTACTAGGAAGAGACGTTAAGTTGATGCCCCTCCAGTTGTCACAGATTAGCGCATCGTCCTTCTTGAAAAGTTTGCACGGTATGCCCCTAGTTCAATTTTTCGGGACTTTTTGCAACTCCAGATGCACGTCTGTTTTTTAACTTTTTACAGCTGTCGTCACTTCTTTGGTGCTGGCGTGGGGTCAGCAATTGCATCAATTAGTAAGGACGATCACACCGATTTTACGCTTAATGGTCATATCGGCTATGTGGCAAGACCGACTACATGATTTAGCATTAACGAGCCTAGAACGCGAAGAATTAGAAGCAATCAATTGGAACAAGATAATTAATAATTTTGCAAAGGCTTAAGTAAGGAAAGTCAGATTTAAATAGATAGAATTTTTTTAATAAATGAAATTTTTTTTTTAATTTTGCCTGGAAATTTTGGGAGACAGGGAGGGGGCGTTAGTCAAGATTTTGCTCCGGGCACGAAAGAGGCCAGAACCGCCAATGGACAGTCTTGAACTTAGGCAAAGATTTTGTGCTATTTTCGTAGATACTATTAAAACTCTTGACTTTGCAAGTCAGGAACCTGCACACAATGAATCAGTTTCATGGAATACGTGGACCAGCCCTAGATTTTGTTGCACGCTTTCCTTATTAGGTTGATTGCAGTAGGTCAGTATTGGTAATCTCTATCTAAGCTGCGTATGGAATGTTCCACATCCCAATTTTTGGTCCTTGGAACCTTGCTTATCCTAATTTTTGTAAAGGATTTAGACAATTGTTTGAGTAATAATTAAGTAACCTCGGAGGATTTAGGAATGAGAAATTCAGAAGTATCTGCGCTAATATTTGCTGATGACAATTTGTGTAGCAAAGAGGAAAATGGTACTAAAAATCCTGCTGTGCGATCGTTCAATCATGTTTGTGCTTGGATTCAGATGAAACTATTAAGTCTGAATCCAAAGAAATTGTTTTCGAGTAATAACAGTTATTACTCACAGATACAGGAATTTTATTCTTGCGGCAAACAACTTAAATTCCAGCTTGGTACTCTTGGTCAGCTAGGTACTCTGGTTGTAGAGTGGTGGGTGAGAGTAAACATTTTTCAATAATAGAAGGCCTGCTCTTTCTTGAGGTGTAAGTATTGATCTGCTCTTAGGCGTTGTAATAATAATGTGCTTAGTATTTTACTAGGCAGAGACGTTAATTTGAGGTCCCTCTAGTTGTCACAGATTATCGCATTGTCCTTCTTGAAAAGTTTGAACAGTATTTCCCTAGTCAAAGTTTCCTGTCGTCACCTCTTTGGTGCTGGGGTGGGGTCAGCACTTACATAAATTAGTAAGGATGGTCAGATCGATTATTGGTCATGGTCAGATCGGTTGTGGGCCAAGAGCGACTAAATAATTTAGCATTAATGCAATCCAGAATTAGAAGAATTAGAAGCAATCCAGTGGAAAAAGATACCTAATTATTTTGCAGAGGCTAAAGTAAGAAAAGTCAGATTTAAATAAATATAATTTTCTTAATAAATGAATTTTATTTTAATTTTTCCTGGAAATTTTGGGAGACAGTGGGGGGGGGGGGGTAGTCAATATTTTTCTACAGGCACGAAAGAGGCCAGAAATGGCAATGGACAGTCTTAATCTTGGGAAAAGATTTTGTGTTATTTTCGTGTATACTATTAAAGCTCTTGACATCGCAAGTCTGGAACTTGCATAAAATGAATCAGTTTCATGGAATACGTGGACCAGCACTTGCTTTTGTTGCAAACTTCCCTTATTTGGTCGATTCCAGTACGTCAGTATTGATAATTTCTATCTAAGCTGCGTATGGAATGTGACATACCCCACTGTTTGGTCCGTGGAACGTTACTTATCCTAATTTTTTGAACGATTTTGACAATTGTTTGAGTAATAATAAAGTAACCTTGGAGGATTTAGATGTAAGTAATTTAGAAGTATCTGCGTTAATGTTTACTGATGGCAGTTTGTGTAGCAAAGAGGAAAATGGTACTGATAGATCTTGCAGTGCGATCGTTTAACCGTGTTTGTAGGCCTACTAGGATTCAGATAAAACTATTAAGTTCGAATCGAAAGAAACTGTTTTCCGAGTAATAGCAATTAGTACTCACGGATACAGGAATTTTATTCTTGTGGCCAACAAATTACATTCCAGCTAGGTACTCTTGGTCAGCTAGGTATTCCGGTTGTTGAGTGGTGGATGAGAGTAAACATTTGTCAAAAATAGAGAGCCTGCGTTCATCATATTCTTGTCTGATCAGACAAGTGGGATGATCAGATGGCTTGATCCCTATGAGCTCCTCATGAGATTTTGTGTGAATCAAAATTTGCTTCGTTTCAATATGTGAGAACACCACGCTAGGGAACTATATAGCTAAAGTTTCCCTTTTCGCTTGAGTCTTACAACCTAGACAAGTTACTTGGCCAGCAAAGTTTATCCTTATTTGTGAAGAAGTTTTATGCAGAGAATGTCCAATCGCAGTCAAAAACACACATATCGGAAAAGAATATTTCTAGAGAATCCGAACGTAATTCTACTGAAGCTGCTGTTTTTAACAATTACAGCACATCTTCGTCAACGTGTCTGGAATGATATATGTTGCCTGGTGTTATTTTCCAGCATGCCTTATCCACTAACTTTTATGTCCTACTTGGTTATATTTCGTGTGCCTACCATGTCTGCTGCTAGATTACTAATAACGGGGCATCACCCGTGACTTCTTTCAGAATCCGACTTGCTTAAAATTTCATATTCAGGCGTTTTGTGAAAGAAAAGTTGATTTTTTTTAATTAGCAAATTTTAAATGATGCAGTTACAAGAAAAAATTGAAAAGTATATTTTTCTATTAACGAATATCATAGGCATTAAAACACATAGCCCCAGGGAGAGAAAATACTTTCCTGAATTTAAGCTTTTTATATTAAAATAAAATAAAAAAATAATCTTGGAAAAATCTGCTTGTCAAGAGAAAATGATGATATATCATTTTGTTAATCGATTCCGTCAATGACGTTTGATTTAATATAATCGTGAAATTTCTCAACCGCCTGGTTAAAAAGTCAAAACTATGTGATAATTTGCAATAATAACTAAACACTTGATATGTTCTATACAGTAAAGGAACAAAAAGCATGCATTTTTTCTTGTTCTTCTTGGCCCGAGACTTTATGTCTTTATGTTTCAAACTGATCAGTGGCAAAAATTGTTTGTCCATTTCTGGGGCCCATACACCTCCTTCTCTCACGGTGAAATTTCAGCTCTTTTTGGCCCAGAGAACTATTCCCAAAAGCTTTTGATCCAATTGTACACCCAAAAACAAACACACTCTCTCGTTTTTTCTATTAAACAATCTTTATGTTAACAGTTGAACGTTTTTTAATATTTATGGCCCTATTAAAAGAAAGTTAGCTACTTGATTGATATGACAATTGTTCAAATGACAAAAATTAAGATACTGTCCCATACCTGTAGAGGTCAAAATGAGTAGCAGGTTCAGAAAAAGAGCAACTTCATGTTACATTCAACTAAGTTTGGTCGAGATTTGATGACCCCTTCCGGTAATTGACCTGAAGATGGGTTTTTTAGGGGGTCCCTCTTTCCTTCGCCTCCCCAAAAAAGGTCAGATTGTGTTCTGGTCCCCAAAAAGCCTAACGGTTCTACTTGCTCTTTCATTCTAAGAATGTACACTATAGAAAGCAATCAAGTTTCTTTAAAATTCAACTATTTCTTCTGGGAATATTCTGGTGATATCAATTTAGAAATTCCCTTCTCCCTACAAAGGTTGCAGTGTTTTGCTATCTCCAAAAGGCATACTAAGACACTAGCTCCAGCTTCCCATAGAATTTAATGTAGCTCGCTAAATTTTTTACAACCTTTCAAGAAGTTTTCCATTAAAATTAATTTATAGAGTTTGGATTAAAAATCTGAGCACAATTTTGAAATATATCCATCCAAATCAAGGTAAGTCAAGAATATGTTTCACGTATGGTGGTGATTATTTCGCATCTTTCTCAAAATAATTATTAAACTATGAGATATTTCCATTATTTATGAAACCTGACGCTGAGACTACCTGGGTAATATCCAGATACATAATAACATCGTAAATTTTAAAGCTACTCATCTATAAACAGCTGGTACAGTAGAATGGATATAGGACTCTCCTGCTGTCAAGGAAGACTCAAGTTTGAGTCGCTTTATAGTAGTTTGTTAGTTTCAACAACTTTAACTTTTGATTGGGCAATTATATACCGTGAGAGCGAATCATAACCTATCCCAATAGTGTAATTGCTGTTTTAATAAGTTTTATTCCAAAATAAGTGTAACTATGCAATCATTAGTATTGATCTGTAAAGACAGAGTAATGGTTAAATGGGAAATTTTTACGGTTTTGCAAAACTATCTTTTCAATTAATTTACCTATCAAATTTAAACAATTTTTTTATTTACCCGGATTATTTGAATGTTTAATAACATGGGCATTAGTAGAGGAGGGGGTACCAGCGCGATCACTCACCCCTGCTGCCATCTACAATTTAGTTTAATGCCGACGGGACATAATTTATTCAAGGATTATCGATCGAGTCTAATGTGGGTGTGTCAAGGTCAATCGATCTGTTGTTGTTGTTGTTTGGCCACGTGTAATGGCATGAGGGGTGATTTACATAATCGATGGGAGAATTATTGATTTACGAAGGGGGAATTAAGAAACATTAAGGCTTCTTTAATCTTAGGTCTGTGGGATAAACGTTCATTAGGTCAGAGAGAAAAATTAATATTCTATTTTTAAATAGGGCTTCATTGATCTTTAGTGTCATTAATTATAATTGAGGAAGGGGAGAATTAAGAAACATTAAGGCTTCTTTAATCTTAGGTCTGTGGGATAAACGTTCATTAGGTCAGAGAGAAAAATTAATATTCTATTTTTAAATAGGGCTTCATTGATCTTTAGTGTCAGGAATTATAATTGACATCACTTGTTATCATGGAATTATGCGGGAGTCTAAAGAGATAGAAATTCTATTTTTAAATACGGCTTCACGGAGCTTTAAGTCGAAGAGATAAATTGATATTCTAACGAAACCCTAATAGTTTAGCTAGGAAAATTTATGAGATGAAGAGATTAACGTAGGAAAGGGTTTCCTAGAAATTTGAAATGCGTTAGCGCAGAGATGCCAAACAAAAGGAACACGCTGAAATTACGTTTAGGGATTATTTGGGCGAAACGGTTTTAGATATTTTATGGGATTATTTCGGCGAAACAGTTAGAGACATTTTGAAAGAAGATTTTAGGAAAGGTTTTAGAAGAGAATTTGAGGGTGAAACTCTGTGGTCGTTATAATACACAAGTTCCATTTGAACAGTGTTGTGAGGTCCTCTACCCCAACCCCAAAGGGTTCCGATCCCCAGCCCCAACCCCGAAGGAAGCCCCCGGTACTCAAAGGTCACCCAAGCTCCCATAGAGCCCCAGCCCCCCAAACGCCCTCCTCAGACCCTCAAAGGCCCTCCTCTGGTCCTCAATGGGCCCCCGGATCCCCAAAGGGCCACCCCCGGGCCACCCAAAGGCCCACCGAGCTCCCAAAGGACCAACGGGGTCCCAAAGGCCCTACACCGGTCCCCAAATGTCCTCCAGGCCCCCAACTGTCCCCCGGACCCCAAAGGCCCTCCCCCGGCCCCCCAAAGGGCCAACCGGCTCCCAAAGGACCAATCGGTCCTCAAGTGTCCCCCAGACTCCCAAAGGCCCCCCTGTGCCCCAAAGGCCCACCCCCCGTCCGCAAACGTCCCCCCCCCGGCTCCCAAAGAGCCACCGGCGCCCCCCAAGTTCTAGTTCAATTTAAAATTTTCTCAATGAAGTGAAGAAGAATTCAAGTTCTCTTCTGAATTTTACCAAAGAACACAATTCATTTCTAATTTCACCAGAGAAAATAAAAATATTCCACTTCAGTTCC